>NC_050198.1:42502095-42627639 GCF_004126475.2 Phyllostomus discolor | reverse complement strand
AACATTTCATATTTTCAGTTTGTTTTCTGCCAACTTTAAGAAAGGGAAATTCCCCTCTCATCTGATTTTGCTAAATGATTTTATTATAAAGTCATGTTGAATATCACTCAAAGGGTTTTTTTTTTTCCCTATATCCGTAGATGTGATCAAATGGTTTCTCTTTGCTAATTTGTTAATGCAGGGAAATACACATGGAAATATTTTCTAATGTTAAATCTTATTTTCATTCATTGAAAACAGCCTGTGCTCTTGTCTGAATGTTTGCGTCCCCTTTAAATTCATATTTGAAATTCTAATGCCTCTTGTGATAATATTTGAAAATTGGACCTTTGGGTGGTGCTTAGGTCATGATGGTAGAACCCTCATGAATGGGATTAGTGCCTTACAAAAGGGGTTCCAGGGAGATCCCTAGCTTCTTCCACTATGTGAGGCACAATGAGAAGTCAATGACCCAGAAGAAGACATTCACCAAACTGGTACCCTAATCTCAGACTTCCACGCCCCCACCCCCAAACAAATAAATGTCTATTGTTTATAAGCCACCCAGTCTGTAGAATTTTCATACAGCAGGCCAAACAGACTTAGACTCTTTGTTCATTTAATTCACTGCTATGTTGAATATGCTATTCATTTACTTAGAATATTTGCTTCTGTGTGAGTAATTTTTGGCCTGGACATCCCTAAGGCTTTTGATCCTTGATTCAAATACAAAAAAGCAAACAAACGAACAAACAAAACACCCTAAAGCTAACATCGTACTTGATGATGAAAAATTGGATTATTTTTCTCTAAGATTGGGAAGAGTCTGCGATACCCAATCTTAGGTATACTCTTTCAAACCATATAAAAATATGGAAGTCTGGGCCAGCGTGATAAAGCAAGAACAAAACATAAAAATGTGTGCAGATAGTAAAATAAAAACCAAAATGGCCCCTATTAGCAGATGACATTGAAGTCTATACATAAAAACTCCTAATTGAGCCCTGGCTGGTGTGGCTCAGTAGATTGAGCGCCAGCCTGAGAATAGCAGGGTTGCCGGTTCAATTCCCAGTCAGGGCACATGCCTGGGTTGTGGGTCAGGTAAGTCCCCAGTAGGAGGCATGTGAGAGGCAACCACACATTGATGTTTCTCTCCCTCTGTTTCTCCCTCCCTTCCCCTCTGTGTAAAATAAATGAATTGGGAAATTGTTAATTGAGCTTAGCAAGGTCACTAGACACAAGGACAATACAGGAATGTCATATAATATATATATATATATATATATTTATAGCATATACTATAGTATATACATATATATATATATATATATATATACTATCTTTGATTTTAAAAGTGAAAATTGGAAAAAATCAATATCATTTATAATAGAGCCAGAAAACATGAAGTGAAATTTTTAGCATAAGTTTAACAAGATATGTGTGAGATGTGTATGCTGAACACTACAAAAACAATTATTAGAGTATCAAAAGAGAGGTAAATAGATACATTATTTTCATAAATCACAAGACTCAATATTAAGATGTCAATTATCCTCACATTGTTCTTTAGATTCATCACAATTACAGCAAAAGTCACAGCAGGAAGAAAATGGTCTGGCAGTTCTTCAAAAACTTAAACATAGGTTAAACTTAAACACCACGATCCCTCAATTCCATTCCCAAAAGACTTGAAAATAGATTTAAAAAGCACATGTACACTCATGTTTATAGTAACACTATTCACAATAGCCAAGAGGTGGAAACTGCATTAATTGCCATCAGTGGATGAATGAGGAGACATATTGTGGCATATATACACAACGGAATATTATTCAGCCATAAAAAGAAATGAAGTCTGGTACACACAATAACATGGATGAATCTCAAAAACATTATACTACGTGAAAGACGCCAGACACAAAAGGCCATGTATCGTATGATTCCATTTATATGAAAGATTCAGAATCAATAAACCCACAGAGACAGATTGCAGATTAGTAATTGCTGGGGGCTTGGGGCAAAGAGGAATGGAGAGAAACTGCTTAATGGGTAAGGGTTTTCCATTTGGAGTGAAGAAATGTTTTGGAACTGGGTAGAGGGTCCTGGTTGCACAACTAATGCCACTGAGTTGCTCGAGCGAAAAGGGTTAATTTTGTGTTATGTGAATGGCACTGCAATATTTTTTTTTCAAATTCCAGCAGTGAGTTTTTTTCAGAAATTATTAAAAGGCTGAGTGTGAAATGTAAGTGAAGAATGCTTTTATGGAAAGGCAAAGAACTAAAGTAAGCCAAACGAATTTTGCAAAAGAATAGCACTATTGGTGGTCTCGCACAACCTAATTTCAAGAGTTATATAGAGCAGGGGTTGGCAATCTTATTGTGTGGTTTTGCTAGGTTTTGTGGGCCATACTGTTTCTGCCAGAACTATTCAGCATTGCTGCTGTAGTGTCACAACAGTGCATAGGACTATGGGGGGATGAGTCAGAGAAGAGCTGCCTCCCCCTTCTTATGGTGTCTCTTCACCACACAGGATGGCACTTTGGAGACTGTGTGTTCTAAAGGTTTCTTTTCTGTTTTAAAAATACAATTTATTGATTATGCTATTACAGTTGTCCCATTTCCCCCCTTTATTCCCCTCTACCCTGCACACCCCCTCCTACCCGCATACCCCCCCCCCTTTGGTTCATGTCCATGGGTCATACATATACGTTCTTTGGCTTCTGCATTTCCCATATTGTTCTTGCCCTTCCCCTGTCTATCTTCTACCTACCATGTACACTATTTATTCTCTGTATCTTTTCCCCCTCTCTCTCCCTCCCACTCCCCTACTGATAACCTTCCATGTGATCTCCATTTCTGTGATTCTGTTCCTGTTCTAATTGTTTTGCTTATTGGTTTTTTAGATTCAGTTGTTAATAGCTGTGAATTTGTTGTCATTTTAGTGTTCATATTTTTTATCTTCTTTTTCTTAGATAAGTCCCTATAACATTTCATATAAGAAGGGCTGGGTGATGATGAATTCCTTTAACTTTACCTTATCTGGAGAGTACTTTAGCTGCCCTTGCATTGTAAATGAAAGCTTTTCTGGATAGAGTGATATTGGGTGTAGGTCCTTGTCTTTCATGACTTTGAATACTTTCCAGCCCCTTCTTGTCTGTAAGGTCTCTTTTGAGAAATTAGCTGACAGTCTAATGGGAACTCCTTTGTAGGTAACTTTCTGTTTTTCTCTTGCTGCTTTTAAGATTCTCTCCTTATCTTTCATCTTGGGTAATGTAATTATGATGTGCCTTGGTGTGTTCCTCCTTGGGTCCAACTTCTTTGGGTCTCTCTGAGCTTCCTGGAGTGCCTGGAAGTCTATTTCCTTTGCCAGATTGGGGAAGTTCTCCTTCATTATTTTTTCAAATAAGTTTTCGATTTCTCGCTCTTCCTCTTCTCCTTCTGGCACCTCTATGATTCAGATGTTGAAACAGTTAAAGACATCCTGGAATTTCCTAGGCCTCTCTTCATTTTTTTTTTGAATTCTTCTTTTTTCATTCTGTTCTGGTTTAATATTTCTTTCTTTCTTCTGCTCTAAACCATTCATTTGAGTCCTGGTTTCCTTCCTGCTGCTGTTGGTTCCCTGTAGATGTTTCTTTATTTCACATAATGTGACCTTCAGTGCTGCCTGGGTGTTTTGTATGCTGTTGAAGTACTTAGTGAGTTCCTGGAACATCCTGATAACCACTGTTTTGAACTGTATATGATAGGTTGGCTGTCTCTTCGTTGCTTAGTTGTATTTTTCCTAAAGCTTTAATCTGTTCTTTCATTTGGGCCATTTTTTTTTTTCATCTGGGTGCTCTTGTTACGTAGTAGGGGTGGAGCCTTAGGTGTTCACCAGGAGAGGGCAACCTACATCACTGTGTTATGATTCTGTATGTGGGGGAGGGGTCTGAGAGGGAACAGTGCCACTTGCTCTGCTCTCTGCTGATTTTCCATCACTTTCCCAGCTATTCACAATCAAATTGGGCCTTTCTGGTGCTGATTCCTGGTGGGTGGGTTTGCATATGTTTTAGGACCCTATGGGTCTCTCCAATGAACACTCCTGTGAGGGTGATATTTCTCCCACTGCCACCTCAACACCCACTGGTGTTTTCAGTCAGAGGCTTTGAGGCTTTGTTTTCCCATGCTGGAACCCTGGGTTGAACGTTCTATCTTGCTCCCCAGTTGTTCCTCCCAGTTTATCTGCACGTGAATGTGGGACCGCCCAGTCCACAATCTGCCAACCTCTCAGGTCCTCCAGCCCCTGCCTTGCCATGAGTCTCTCTACCCAACTGCCTGTCTTGGTCCCTCCTACCAGTCTGGATGGATGTTTCTTCTTAAACTCCTTGGTTGTCAGACTTTGATACAGTTCAATTTTCTGTCAGTTCTGGGTTTTTTTTTATGTTTAAATTGTTTGTTGTCCTGCTTTTGGTTGTGCGAGGAGGCACAGTGTGTCTACCCATGCTTCCATCTTGGCTGAAAGTCCTAAAAGTTTCTTTTTTACTGAAGATGAAGTGCAGCAGGAATTTGGGGAGATTCTGTCGATTTACCATTATCTGTCTACCTTTGTTCCATGATTTTTCATGGTTGATCCTCATTAATAGTAATTATTCCATTTTATGTCTTTACCTAGTTTGTGTATATTATATATATGTATATGTATATATACATGTAGCATAAATGTAGATTAGATATGTTTATATGCCCATATATGTATATATCACCTACATAAATATGTATATACACATGCATATTTGTGTCCTATATATTTATGTATAATATACTACACAAGTTATTTCATGAACAATTACCTAATTTTATAACAGTGGAAAATTGTAATGGTAGGAAATTGTAACCGCCCCCCCATTCTTTTGACATTGTTTCTGCAAGTGCTGACTCTGACTAATATGTGGCTTGCAGAAAAACAGAATATTTGTATAAAAATCCTAAGAACTAATTTCAAAAGTTATAGACTGCTGGAGGGTAGCGATTGCAGGGTGGAAGGGGATTAAGGGTATAAAAAATTGGGACAACTGTAATAGCATAATCAATAAAATATACTTTAAAAAGTTATAGACTCCAATCTTCAAGCATCCCAGTTCCAGGAAGTTTGCTGACCTTCATCCACAGAGCCATGACGATATGAAGATGCATGTGAATCCTTGATGACTAAACCAAAACAATGCACACCAGACCACCACTTGCCTTATTGGAATGTACTGTGTTAGTCTGCACACACAGAACTTTGCAACCCCCTCCCTTGATGTCTTTGTTCTGTTCCCCTTTTCCTCCTTATAGAAAACCTCTGCCTCCAATGACAAATGGAGATGAGCTTTGTGACAAGAGTCCCCCATCTTCCAGGAGATGGGCTTTGAGACATGAATCCCATATCTTCCAGATGGTTGGCATCTGCAAGTGAACCACTTTCCTTTACATTAGCACCTGCCTTTTGAATATTGGCTTTTGTAGTGGCAAGCAGCTGGAACTGCTTTTGATTACAGTCTTACTAGTCATGATTTACTCTGATATTCACATTTCTTTGTGTAGTATATGTTTTATTAAAATTATTTATTTATTTATCTATCTATCTATCTATTTATTTATTTATTTTTGGACAGAGGGGAATTGAAGGAGAAAGAGAAGGACAGAAACATCAATGTGTGGTTGCCTCTCACACACTCCTACTGGGGACCTGACCCACAACCCAGGCATGTACCCTGACAGGGTATTGAACTGGAGACCCTTTGGTTTATAGGCCAGCACTCAATCTGCTGAACCACATCAGCCAGGGCTACTTCTAGTGAATTCTTTATATTTTATTAAAACAATATTTTTTGAAAGGCGAGTCCATACCCATTTCCCTGCTCCACCAAATCCATGTGCCAGGTCACCAATCCATGTGCCAGCTCACCAATCTTGTCTTCCCCAGGGTTTTCTTATATTTTGTTGTTTAGATTTTGTTGTGAATCCCTCCCCCACTTCCTTCTATATTTTTCCACATTTGATTTAGGGAGCAGAATTCAGCAGCCCAAGCTTACTTGCTATTTTTGGCAACTACCTGTAAAGCAGTAATTTGTAAATAATTTAAGCAGAATTGATGTACTTTCAATATTCTATTTCCCATAAGTGAATATGGAAACTACTCCATTTACTTGGGACTTTAAAAAATCTAATTCTATCAGTACACTTTTTAATTGCCTTCATAAAGATCATATATATTTTTTATTAGGATTTTTTGTAGTTGAATTTAGAATTGTGTTGCCATGGTGAATGAGATACTTTTGAATTACATGTTCTATTTAGTTATTCTGTACACTCTTGCTCAGCAGTCTGTTATGCACTCGAATAATCCATGTATCCATTCCTCTGAATCTTCTAAATAGAAAATCATATTATCAAGAGATACTGTTTCTTTTCCATAGTCATACCTCCTGTTTATTTGACACCTGCAACCTGCATCTCTGACTTGTCCCTGCCTTTTATGAGAATGTCTCTAATGTTTCACATTTAGGTAGTTTACTCTCAATTTTAGGAAATGGAGATTCTCTTCTGACTTAGTTTACTAAGTCTTTTATTCCCTCAAATCATTTAAAATTATTTTACAGTGCTCTCTCCCTGTAGCCATTGACATGAACAAATGTTTTTTCTACTCTATCTTGTCTGCATGCAATTACAACTGGATATTTCTTTTTTAAATACTTTTTCTAGATTTATTTTATTGATTATGCTATTACAGTTGTCCCATTTCTCCCCTTCACTCCCCTCCACTCTGCACACCCTCTCCCACCCACATTCCCCCCTTTAGTTCATATCCATGTGTCATACTTATAAGTTCTTTAGCTTCTACATTTCCCAGACTATTCTTGCCCTTCCCCTGTCTATTTTCTACCTTCCTTCTATGCTACTTATTTTCTGTACCTTTTCCCCATCTCTCCTCCTCCCACTCCTCTGTTGATAACCCTCCATGTGATCTCTATTTCTATGGTTCTGTTCCTGTTCTAGTGTTTGCTTAGTTTGCTGTTCTTTTAGGTGTGGTAGTTAATAATTGTGAGTTTGCTGTTATTTTACTATACATGTTTTTTATCTTCTTTTTCTTAGATAAGTCCCTATAACATTTCATATAAGAAGGGCTGGGTGATGATGAACTCTTCTAACTTGACCTTATCTGAGAAGCATTTTATCTGCCCTTCCATTCTAAATGAAAGCTTTGCTGGATAATGAAAACTTTGAATAGAGCAGTCTTGGATGTAGGTCCTTACCTTTCATGACTTTGAATACGTCTTTCCAGCCCCTTCTTGTCTGTAAGGTCTCTTTTGAGAAATCAGCTGACAGTCTGATGGAAATTCCTTTATAGGTAACTGTCTCCTTATCTCTTGCTGCTTCTAGGATTCTCTCCTTCATTTTAATCTTGGGTAATGTAATTATGATGTGCCTTGGTGTGTTCCTCCTTGGGTCCAACTTCTTTGGGACTCTCTGAGCTTTCTGGACTTCCTGGAAGTCTATTTCCTTTGCCACATTGGGGAAGTTCTCCTTCATTATTTGTTCAAATAACTTTTCCACTTGTTGCTCTTCCTCTTCCCCTTCTGGCACCCCTAGAATTTAGACGCTGGAATGTTTAATGATGTCCTGGAGGTTCCCAAGCCTCTCCTCATTTTTTTGAATTCTCGTTTCTTCATTCTTTTCTGTTTGATTTTTCTTTCTTCCTTCTGGCCCACTCCATTGATTTGAGTCCCAGTTTCCTTCCCATCACTATTTGTTCCCTGAGCATTTTCCTTTATTTCACTTGGCATAGCCTTCATTTTTTCATCCAATTTGGGATCAAATTCAACTAATTCTGTGAGCATCCTGATCACACTGCTTTGAACTGTGCATCTGATAGGCTGGCTGTCTCTTCATTGCTTAGTTGCATTTGCTGTGGAGCTTTGATCTGTTCTTTCATTTGGGCCATTTTTTTTTGTCTTGATGCACCTGTTATGTATGAGGGGTGGAGCCTTAGGGTTCCCCAGGGCAGAGCAACTCATGTCACTGTGTTGTGACACTGTTTCTGGGGAAGGGGTCTGAGAGGGAACAATAGCGCTTGCTCCTCTCTCTGCTGGATTTCAGTCCCTTCTGCTGCTTCCCCCAAGCAAATTTGGCCCCTCTGGTGTTGATTTCCATGTGGGTGGGCTTGTGTACATTCTAGGACCCTGTGGGTCTCTCCAACAAACTCTTCTGTGAGGCTGGGAGTCTCTCCCAGCACCTCAACCCCCGCAGGTGTTTTCAATCTGTGTTTTGAGGCTTTATTTCCCCACACTGGAGCCCTGGGTTGCATGGTCTGTCTCACTCCCCAGTTTCGCCTGGTTTACCTACACATGAATGTGGGACCACTGGGTCCATCAGCTGCCTTGTGTGCTGCACTTGTCCACAGTCTGCCGCCTCTCTGGGTTCACCTGCTACCACCCCAAGCCCAGGGTCCACCAGCCACCACTTTTCTAGCAGTGACCCCTCTCCACCTGGCTACCTGACTCCTGACTCAGCCCCTCCTACTGGTCTGGATGAATGTTTTAACATTCATCCTATTTTAACTCCTTGGTTGTGGGACTTCCACGCAGTTCAATTTTCCATCAGTACTGGTTGTTTTTTTGTTTCTAAATTTTTGTTGTCCTTATTTTGGTTGTGTGAAGAGGCACAGTGTATCTACCTATGTCTCCATCTTGGCCGGAAGTTCCTGGATATTTCTTATAACACTAAATCTTATTTTTACTTCTTGGATACAGATTGATTGTTCATTTAAAGCACTACTGCATTAAATATGTCATTACTATATACAGGATATTTTATACATGCTATGTGGATGAACTTGTCTTAAGAGTTCTTTTTAGAGGAATTCCTCATCTACATTTTGAATAAAAGAGAGGTAGCCTGGGAGGATGAGTTGAACAATTCCCCACTTTTTTTGTATGCTTTGAAAGAGTTGCCATAAAAGCATGATAAGTTCTCCCTGTCCATTTCATAGGACTGGCCTTTGATCCTTCTTTTCTCTGGAACATTTGATGATGGCTTGAGCTTTGAATAAAAGTTTTGGTTTGTGGCTGTGCCACGGTTTATTAATCATTTAGCTTCTTGAAGGAACTCTTGGTTGGTGATTATGAATAAAACTGGTCTAAATAATCATGTATGGTTTTGGTGTTTTTATGTGGAACCAAAATTCACTTAGATAAAACCAAGGAGTACGGTTTCTGAGTCTGATGGAAAGTCTATGTTTGACTTAATAAGAAACTGCCAAACTATCTTTAAAGTGGCTGTAACATTCTCTTTCCTATTGTCAATGAAGAAGAATTCCACATCTTCTCCAAAATTTGGTATTTTCAAGTTTAGGAATGCTAGTCATTCTGATAAATTTGTATCATAGGTAAATCTTTCTGTAGATTACATTTGCATTTTTCTAATGAAAAATGACTGAGCATCTTGGTATGCCTCTTTTGTGTGGATGAGCTGTGTACCCTCCCATATTTTTTGTACTTGTTTGTGTTTATAATGTAATGGAAGTGTTTTATTCATTTGTAACATGAGTCCCTTATCAGATATGGGGTTTAAAGTATTTTCACCCTGTCTGAGATGTTCCCTTCCTGCTCTTTAGAGCACCTTTTTAAAAATAAGCTTTTTATTTTAGGATTGTTTTAAATTTGCAGAAAATTTGCAAAAAAATTTAGAGAGCTCCCATATACTTTACATGAAGCCCCCCATATTATTTTCATCACACATTATTGTGATATATTTGTCACATCTAACAAAACAATATGGACTCTAAAAGTTGTTTATTGTTCTAGGATCCCATCTAGGATATCACATTATTTTAGTCACCATTTTTTATTAGGTTCCTGTAGGCTGTGACAGTTTTTAATACTTCCTTATTTTTAATGACTTTGACAGTTTTGAGGAGTACTGTTCAATCATTTTGTAAATGGCCCTCACCTGGAAATTGTCTGAGGTTTTACTTCATGGTTAGACTGGAGCAATGGGTTTGGGGCAAGAAGAAGAACTGAGAGATGAAGTTCCATTTTTTATCACATCATTTCAGGAGTACTTACTACCTTCATGACTTACCACTATTGTTGACCTTGACAACCTAGATGAAGTAGTGTTTGTCAGGTTTCTCTTCTGTAAAGTTACTATTGTTCCTCCTTTCTAGAAGAAAGTCACTAGACACAAGTCACACTTTTAAGGAGTGGAGTAATAGTCAACATTGTTGGGGGAGTGGGTATCTATTTGAATGGTTTAGAATGATGCTACTCCATGAAATCTTTTTCTATTTTTGCCCCTTTATGGATTTATTCAACCATTGATTTATCTCAGTAGGACCTCATGGATTTTTTTTTTTTTTTTTTTTTTTTTTTTGCTTTGCGTGACAATCTAACACTGCTTTATTTTTTGGTTCAAGTTGTTCCATCTTTCACCATCAAATGTCATTTATTTGCCTCTTATGTTCCCTTGACCTACTTCCATTATTTTATTTTTTCATCACATCCTTACTTTCTGCCACAACTAGACACTGTAGGCCCATCTTGTATATTCCCTGCTTTTGTCATAGAAAAAGCCATCTCCCCATGGATTTCTCCTTCTTTCTATTGCAGAATGGTGTTAGAAACCTTGATGTGGGCACTTGGTGTGCTCATTGTTACCAGAGAATTTTTGCTTCTAGCAGTCTGAGTTGAAAGATTAAGTAAATATAAGTGTGTATATTAACCTCTGTATATACACCTGTCTATAAATATGTATGCCACCATTGGTATGTATATTAAGCTGAATATGAATTCACTGATGTCTCCAGCACTAACCCATTGTCACTACAAGCAACCTATGGTCTACTCCCTTTCCTTATGTACTCTATCATTGAGAATTCTGACTCCCAACAGCTGCCATCCTTATAAATAATTTTCCACCTTCAGTATGTATGTGTAGGGGTTTCAGAATTGTTAACCAACATCCCTGTGGGAAATAACTCTAAGTTTATGATTTATATACTCTTCTACTCATTAAGGAGTGAGAAAGAGAATTAAGGGACATTCAAAAATGCAATGTATGAACCAATTTGGATCCATTACAAGCAAAGAAATGTTTGGGAGAGTTGCAGAAATTTGACTATGAAATGAGTATTAGATGATACATGAGAGTGTTGGTTTGTCTGGTTAATAAAAACTATGTTTTAAAGGCCTTATTTTTATTATTTTCACCTTCAGGTATGTAGGAGTGAGTTGACTTGATATCTGGGATTTGGTTCAAAGAGCTACAGCAACAACACAATAAAATAAGGAAGGAAGGAAAGGAGGGAAGGGCAAATGGAGGAAGGGAGTGGAGAAGGAAGGAAGGAAGGAAGAAAAAAAAAGAAAGAGGAAGGGAAACAAGAAAAGAATGAATGAAGCAGATAAGGCACAATATCACTGACACTGGATGATAGGCAAACAGGTTTCTCTACTGTTGAGTATGTTTGGCGATTTTAAAAATTAAACATGTAGAGAGAGCACCGTATCATGAAATAGAGCAGTTAGTTACACGTGTAAATGGGAAATGATAATGAGGCTATCAAAATCCTAAGATGGTCCTGGCTGGTGTGGCTCAATGGACTGAATGCCGGTCTGTGAACCAAAGGGTCGCAGGTTCGATTCCCAGTCAAGGCACATGCCTGGGTTGCCATCCAGGTCCCCAGAGGGGAGCACTCGAGAGGCAACCACACAATGATGTCTCTCTCCCTCTCTCTCTCCTTCCACTCCCCTCTCTCTAAAAATAAAATTTAAAAAAAGATCCTAAGATGGAGCCAATCATCAGAGTTTAGGAACATTCTAGTGGCTTCTCTACCTGTTCTAATATGGTGTGGCCCTGTGGCCTGCCCTCTTCTTAATAAGAAAATTCTCTTTAAAAATATTATCAGGAAGCACGTGGAAATGCTTCTAATCTATAATATATTTAATACATGCATGTTGAATTGTATTTTCAAAGAACAGAACCATTTTTTTTTCATTGTGAGAGCACAAGGGACCATGTCAGAGGGATTCTGGTAGACAAGCATATGTGATGTGCAGATTACCTAAGGGAGGAATGCAAACAAGTGTGGAGGAGTTAAGGGTAGGGCAGTGAGCAAGACCTCCAGGGTCCTGACAATGTACTTGAGACATAGATAGACATAGAAAAGTTCTGCCTCCATGACAGGGACAGTGCTATCCAGAGGCATAGGTCAAAGGTGGCTCAGAAAGTCATGTCAGTATTGAAAGAAGAAGCCTGGGACAGAAACACACCGTGGGCCACAAAAAAAGCTGCATACCATATTAGGATGCACTCCAAATTGCCATGAATAATTCACACTTTTAATATGCTGACTCAAAAATATGGACAATTCAATGAACACACTGATCTTTGAATAAGGGGTAGTGACAGATGCCAGTTCAGAAAGTCTTTGGGAGGCTTTGAGGAGATGATCCCTGGGTCATGCTGAGCATAGTGCCTTGTCCATGGCGAGCTGTCTGTCAACCAACATAAATGTGGATTTTGAAGGCTCCATGTTGGGGTTGTTTCCTGCAGAGAATATGTCACTTTCTAAGCATCCTGGCACCACCACCTTAGGAAAATGTACTTGCCTTCTTCCCTAAACGATTGATTTGTAGCTCCAGGAGAAAGATCTGGAGGTGTTGGGGGTCCCAGACCAGAGATTCAGCAGCCAGGGGGTGATCACAACTAGATATGAAATTTCTGGAAAGTTTTCTCATTCATATCCATGGCACAAATCCCTTTTGGGTAGACACTACCTTGTCCAAGCCCTGCCACACATCTCCACCCAGTGTGAGGCTGTGGCATCCTGTACACATAGCTCAGAATGCCTGTGGAAACCCTTGGTTGAAGTCACTTTGTCTCTCAGGGAAGACACAGGATCAGCTCTGTGATGAGATCATCAGGGGTCACCTGAGAAGCCTGTGCTATGTTTTTCACACAGTCTGCTCAAGACAGGCACTGTCTTCCTGCCCTGTGCAGTGGTGCTGAACCATGAACCAAGTGCATTGCCCATTCCAAGACAACTGTGTCTTCCCTTTCCTTTAGCCAGTAAATGGGTCTCTGGACATCTACACCTGCATTCCCTCCCCTAGCCCCTAGATCAATTCATAAAACTGGAAGGAGATGGGGCCTCTCTTCGTCTTCTCTTTGCCTCCTCTGAATCCATCCCTTCCCCTCTTCCTCCATCTCCAGTCCACGTCTACAGCTTTCCCACTAGTCCTTGCAACATTACCACCCACCTGGACAATGACAGCACATTTACTGTGGGCCTTCTTACCTCCCCTATGAGCTTCCCACTTCCTTCTGAACCCACTAGTCAGAGAGAAATTTTTAAAACCTACAAGATGGGTATGTTCCCCTGGCTGCTTTCCTCCTAGAGTACTCCAGGGCATATTTTTGATGCAGATAGGGAAATGGAAAGCAGGTTTGGATCCTGGACACCTGCAATGAGTTCACTGTGGTGTGGGGAGGGTGGTCAAGTGGGACTTTAGAGCAAAGCATGAAAGAAAATCAAGTAGTTAAGGCCACTGGGAACAGGGGAATAGAGTGAAGATGGTTGTCCCTTGTGCTAGAAAGATCCCCAGAGGGAGAGCTTTCTCCTCTTTTCTTCACCTCCTAGGTTCCAGCAATGCATCCCCCTTCCCTTATGAAAAAGGCAGGGCCTGATGAGGAAGACAAGAGTGATGGGGATGGTGGATGAGTCTTGCTTCTTAAAGAAACTGAACTCAACCATGTAAACAGAGATTTCTTATAAAGAATTGTCTAATGTGCTTATGGAAGCTCAAGATGCTTTGGGTCAAACTCTTAAGATGTTAGATAGCTTCACTGTGCCCTTTCCCCTGCTTGACACCAGCCATCCACAGGCTTGACATGTCACTTGCTGGTGTCATGCACACACCCAATAAATAAACACCTACGACAATGGTCAAAATCTGGTACAGTGACAACCCTAAATGCTGTCAAAAATATGGAGTAGTAGGAACTTACATTCATTACTGGTAGGAATGCAAAATGGTACAGGCACTTTGGAAGTCAGTTTGGCAGTTTCTTATCAAAGTAAGCATGATTCTAACATATAATCCAGTAACCATATAACTATTTACCAGAAGTTGATGATGATGTATCAGTGTAGACACATTTGTTGTTTAAAATGGACCATTTGGTGGGAGACATTGATAATGGGAGATACTATATATGTGAGGGGGAAATAGAGGCTTACTGGGAAATCTCTATACCATTCTCTTTATTTTTCTCTTTATTGAAAAGTGCTATAAAATTAAGTCTTAAAACAAACAAAATATGAGTAACAGTATCGGAAAAACAAAACTTGAACATCCCTGGTGGAGGCTAAAGACTGTGATGATCTGGGATGTGTGTTTGGGGTGGGAGTCTGGGGCAGCAGGGAAGTTGGGAGGGGCTGCAGACTGTATCATGGAGATGACAGGTATGGTAAAGGAAAAGATTTTAAACTTATGCCCCTACTTCTTTACAAAAATATGAGGCATGCAGATCACACATGCCTGTAACACTGGGGAGACCCCTTGGTGAAATGACCACAGGTGGTATCTCTAGAATTCCATAACTGGATGTTAGACAGCCTGAAGATTTGATCCAAGGAGTAGGGCCTCAGATCAGCAGATGGATGATCCTGGTACAGCTCAGAGTCAAGTTGAGGTACCTGAGGGAGGATTGCAGAGACCCTGGACCCCACAACCTAAGTGACTCAACAAAAACTTGTCCTTGCTCTGATAACTTTAAGACCCCTTGAAGGTACTAATTACAAGTGGGATTTGCTGACTTCCACATTTGGGTCTAGGAGAGACTGGGAAATGTTTATAAAGACCACCAGTTTAGTTGACTAGAGGGGTGGGCCCAGGTTCTGGGAGGAGTCAAGATGAGGACCTTAAGGGAGGAATGAAGACCTAGGACCCCAAAGCAGAGATGGATCCTATGCCTCTGCACTCAGTCTTTGTAGGCTCCAGACCAGCAGGATAACCAGACGAGGTGATTCCTGACTGCTACCTGAGGGTGGAGGTCTTCTGGAGGTGTAGGCCTTGGTCTGAGGAGTGTGGTTTCAGAACACTAGAGAGTGGCCTTTGCCTGCAGGATGCATCCTCAGATTAGGAGAAGGGATAGATCTAGGCCCTGACAGGAGGAAACACAGATACCATGAGGTAACTGAGGGGACACTGACCACACACAGAGAGGGTCCAATAAAGTTGGCCCCTGTCATCCTTGTCATCCCTGAAGGTGGCATGCTCCTTTTGATAATGGGCAAGGAGGTGGAGAGTCCTCAAGGAGGTGAGGTCTTGGTTGAAGAGGGAGATGTCAACTGTTCCAAGTAGGGGTCCAGGAAATAGGGCAATCCATGGCATGACTAAAAATGAATAACCTGCAGGAGGATGGGAAAACCCAACCGACACAGAGGGTGCTGTTTCTGTTGTCAACCTTTTGTGATGTTGGCGGGGGCCAGATGATTTTGGGTATGGATATGAGCCTCCTTACTTTGCTCTGTAGTCTCTTACCTAGGTAAGGACCTTGGTCTGAGAGGATGACATCAGCTCATTTGAGGAAGTACTTCTGCTCAACAGAGAGCAGAGATCTCAGGACATGCCAAGAGTCAAGATGAGGACCCTAAAGAAGGAGTGAGTGTATCTCAATCCCTAGAAAAATGTGGGGGCCCCAAATAAATCTGGTCTGTGCCTACTGGAAACCCTGGCCAGGTCCTTCAGTTTGATTGCCTTCTCATTTTCAGATCTATGGTTACAGGGAAGGCATAGTCTTGGTCTCAGGGTCTGGACTCAGGTCTGTTGAGGCAGCGTCCTAGAATCTGGCAGAGGTCATGGTGAGGACTGAGGAGACCCTTTACACCAGGTCATGTGGAACCCATAGTGTATGATCACCCATTGTTTTCACTTGGTGACCACAATAAGCTCCTGGGAAAGTGCTACCAAATAAGGGGAATTTTAACTACCTTCTGTTATGTTTCAGCAATGTTTGGCCTTGTTGTAAGAATTTGATCTCAAGCTAGCAGGTGGGGGGTGGGAGGTAGAAGCTGTACCTGAGTTAGCACAGAAGGATTCCCCAACAAGAAATGAAGGAAATTTCTAGCACCCTGCCTTACACGATTCCACTGTCAGACCCAGAACTTATGACTGTGCCAGCTGCATGATGGGGGATCTTAGGGATATGAGGTCTGAGAGAAAATGTCTGAGCAGGCTTCTTACTTCCTTTTTCAGAATGTTAAGGGACAGGTTACCCAGGAGGTGAGACCCCTGTGCAACATGAGAGCACCCCTAAAGATTAGACCTAAAAGTCACCTTCATCAGAAATGCCTAGGGTGCATTTGTCAGCTTACACCACTCACACACTCTCTCTTCCCCAGGTCCATAGGTTCCCATTGCCAACCTCCAGACCATATACTCTTACTGCCTGCCACCTGCCACAAGTCATTATGCCTCTGGATCAGATGAGTGAGCTCTGCAAGCTTGAGGAAGACTATTAGGATCAAAGAGAGAAACAAGACCTGTTGGAGGTTCAGCTGATCATGGCTGAGGAGGAGGTGGCCATGTGTAACTCCTCTTTTACTTTCTCTCTCTCTGACTTGTTACCAGACAGCCTAGAGGAGATGACTTTTGCTGGGACACCTAGTCCTCCCCAGAGCTCTCTGGGTGCCTGCCCTCCCCCATCCCTACCATGGCTTTTCCACCCTCCAATGGAGCCAATCTAAAAATGAGGGTTCCAGAAGCCAAGATGAAAATGGACTAAGAAGCAGAGAGGTCTTTGAAGATGCTGAGTCTTTGCTCTAAGATACCCTATATTTGAAGATGGCTGACTTGGTGGAGTTCCAGCTCCTAAAGTATTATGCAACATAGCCCACCACAAAGGCAGAAATGCTGAGCAGCATTATCAAAGAGTACCAAGACCACTTCCCTGAGATCTGCAGAGTAACCTCTGATTGCATGCTGCTCCTCTTTGGCATTGATGTGAAAGAAGTGGCCCCCAGTGACCACACCTGAGGTCTGAGGTGACCTATGTTCTGGTCACCTCAGACCTCACCTGTGATGGGATAGTGGGTGATAGGCAGACCATGCCCAAGACCAGCCCCCTGGTCATGCTCCTGAGATTGATCTTCCTAGAGGGCGACTTTGCCCCTGAGCAGAAGGTCTGGGGAACACTGAATGGGGTGCATGCCTGAAGGAAGCCTTACATCTATGGGGAACCCAGGGAGCTCATCACCAAAGTTGGAGTGCAGGAACAGTACCTGGAGTACTGGTAGGTACCCAGCAGCCATCATGCATGCTACATGTTCCTGTGGGGTCCCAGAGCCCATGCTGGAACCAACAAGTTGAAAATCCTGGATTGTTTTTTGAAGGCCAATAACAAAGATTCCAGTTTCTTTCTATGCTTGTGTGAAGGAGTGGAGAGCAATGAGCATGAAAGGGCCTGAGGCAGAGTTGCATCCAGGCACATTTCAGATCCACGTCCATCAACTTCTCCCTGGGAGCAGGAAGTGAGGCTGAGTCTTCATGTGTTTGAAGAGAGAGGAGTCAGCATTCTAGGTATTGAGGGCTAGGGTGAGTTGGGGGAATAAAAGGTGTAGCATTTTTGGTCTCCGATGATAATTCAGAAGTTTACACTTGTTTCTCTCAGGCAATTTTCTTTTTATTTTTTTCATTTTTTCTAATTTTAACCATTGTTCAAGTACAGTTTTCTCCCTTTTACTCCCATTTCAGCCCACCCACCCATTCCTCCCCACCTCCCTCCCATTACCACCCTCACCCTAGTTTTTGTCCATGTGTCCTTTATATTTGTTCCTATAAACCCTTCCCATTCTCCCCTGAAATTCCCTCTTCCCTCCCCTCTGGTCACTGTCAGCCTGTCCTCTATTTCAGTGTATTTGACCATATTTTGTTTGTTTCTTTGTTTTGTTGTTTAGGTTCTTGTTAAAGGTGAGATCATATGGTATTTGTCTTTCACTGCCTGGCTTATTTCGCTTAGCATAATGCTTTCCAGTTCCATCCATGCTTTTGCAAAGGACAGGAGCTCCTTCTTTCTTTCTGCTGCATAGAATTCCATTGTGTAAATGCACCATAGTTTTTTGATCCATTCATCTACTGATGGGCACCTAGGTTGCTTTCAGCACCTAGCTATTGTAAATTGTGCTGCTATGAACATCGGGGTGCAAAGGTTCTTTGGGATTGGTATTTCAGGGTTCTTAGGATATAATCCTAGCAGTGGAATTGTTTGATCAAAAGGCAGATCCATTTTTAGTTTTCTGAGAAAGTTCCATACTATTTTCCATAGTGGTTGTACCAGTCTGCAGCCCCACCTACAGTGCACTAGGGTCCTCTTTTCTCCACAACCTCTCCAACACTTGTTTCTTTGATTATGATGGCCATTGTGACTGGTGTGAAGTGGTATCTCGTTGTGGTTTTAATTTGCATCTCTCTGATAGCCAGTGTCTTTGGATCCTGTGTATGTCCTCCTTGGAGAAGTGTCTGTTCAAGTCCTTTGCCCATTTTTTATTTGGGTTGCTTGTCTTCTTAGAGTAGAGTTGTGTAAGTTCTTTATATATTTTGGAGATTAAACCCTTGTCTGAGGTGTCATTGGCAAAAATGTTTTCCCATACAGTTGGTTCTTTTTTTATTTTAATACTGCTTTCTTTAGCTGTGCAAAAGCTTTTTATTTTGATGAGGTCCCATTTGTTTATTCTTTCTTTATGTACCTTGCTCTAGGAGACATGCCAGTAAAAATATATCTGCATAAAATATCTGAGATTTTCCTACCTACATTCTCCTCTAGGACTTTAATGGTGTCACAGTTTATATTTAAGTCTTTCATCCACCTTGAATTTATTTTTGTATATGGTATAAGTTGGTGCTCGAGTTTCATTTTTTTTTTTTTTGCACGTAGCTGTCCAGTTCTCCCAACACCATTTGTTGAAGAGGCTGTTTTCACTCCATTTTATGTTGCTACCTCTCTGTCACATATTGATTGACCATAGAGACTTGGGTTTATTTCTGGGCACTCTATTCTGTTCCAGTGGTCTATGTGCCTGTTTTTATGCCAGTACCAAGCTGTTTTGATAACAGTGGCCTTGTAATATAGTTTAGCATCAGGTATTGTGATCCCTCCAACTTTACTCTTCTTTCTCAAAATTGCAGCAGCTATTTGGGGTCATTTATGGTTCCATATAAATATTTGAAGTGTTTGTTCTATGTCTGCAAAATATGCCATTGCTACTTTAATAGGTATTGCATTGAATGTGTAAATTGCTTTGTGTAGCATGGACATTTTGATGATGTTAATTCTTCCAATCCATGAACACAGTATATGTTTCCATTTGTTTGTGTCTTCCTTGATTTCTTTCTTCAGCATTATGTAATTTTCTGAATACAGGTCTTTTACCTCTTTGGTTAGGTTTATTCCTAGGTATTTTATTTATCTTTTTGCTATTTCAAATGGGATATTTTCTTAATTTCCGCTTCTGCTGTTTCATTGATGTTGTACAGAAATGCCTTTGATTTCTGGATATTGACTTTGTATCCCGCTGTTTCGCCAAATTCATTTATTAGGTCAAGCAGTTTTTTGGTTGAGTCTATAGGATTTTCTATGTACACTATCATGTCATCTGCAATCAGTGACAGTTTTCTTTCCTCCTTTCCAGTTTGGATGCCTTTTATTTCTTTTTCTTGTCTGATCACTCTGGCTAAAATTTCCAGTACTATATTGAATAGAAGTGGTGAAAATGGACAGCCTTGTTTTGTCCCTGATCTTAGTGAAAAAAGTTTTTAGATTTTGCCCATTGAGTATGATGTTGGCTGTAGGTCTCTCATATATGGCCGTTATTATGTTGAGGAATGTTCCCTCTATTCCCACTTTGCTGAGTGTTTTTATCATAAATGGGTACTGTACCTTATCAAATGCTTTTTCAGCATATATTGATATGATCATGTGATTTTTCTCTTTGGTTTTGTTTATGTGATGCATTACATTTAATGATTTGCGAATATTGTACCATCCTTGTATCCCTGGGATGAATCCCACCTGGTCATGGGGTATGATCTTTTTAATTTATTATTGGATGTGGTTTGTCAGTATTTTGTTGAGGATTTTAGCCTCTATATTCATCAGCAATATTGGCCTGAAGTTTTCTTTCTTTGTTGTGTCTTTATCTGGTTTTGGGATTAGGGTGATGTTGGCTTCATAAAAAGAGTTTGGGAGTCTTCCATCTTTGGGGATGCTTTGGAATAGTCTGTGAAGGATAGGGCTTAGCTCTTCCTTACATGCTTTGTACAATTCTCCTGTGAAACCATCTGGTCCAGGGCTTTTGTGTGTCAAGAGTTTTTTGATTACTGCTTCAATTTCATTTGCTGTTATTGGTTTGTTCAAGCTTTCTGCTTTTTTTCATTGAGTTTTGGAAGATTATATTTTTCCAGAACTTTGTCCATTTCACCTAGGTTGTCAAACTTCTTGGCATACAGTTCTTCGTAGTAATTTCTTACAATCCTTTGTGTTTCTGTGGTATCAGTTGTAATCTCTCCTCTTTCATTTCTGATTGTGTTTATTTGGATCTTCTCTCTCTTTTTCTTGATGAGTCTGCTTAAAGGCTTGTTGATTTTGTTTATCTTTTCAAAGAACCAGCTCCTGCATTCATTGATCCTCAGAATTGTCCTTTTAGTCTCTGTGTCATTTAATTCTGCTCTGGTCTTGGTTATTTCCTTCCTTCTGGGTTGCTCTGTGTTGTCTTTGTTGTTGGTCCTCAAGTTCTTGTAGATGTAGTGTTAGCTTGTTTGTTTGAAATGTACGATCTTTTTTAGCTAGGCCTGTATTGCTATGAACTTCCCTCTCAGGACTGCCTTAGCTGTGTCCCATAAGTTTTGGGTTGTTGTGAGTTCATTTTCATTTGTTTCCAGAAACTTTTTGATTTCTTCCCTAATTTCACTCTTGACCCATTCATTGTTCAATACCATGCTATTTAATCTCCATGATTTTGAGTGTTTTGGGTTTTTTCCCTTGGAGTTGGTTTCTAGTTTCAGACCCTTGTGATCCGAGAAAATGCTTGGTATGATTTCAATTTTCTTGAATTTGTATAGGCATGTTTTGTGTACTATCATGTGGTCTATCTTTGAAAATGCTCCATGTACACTTGAAAAGAATGTGTATTTAGCTTCTTTGGGATGGAGGGCTCTGTGTATATCAATTAAGTCTATTTCATTTAGGGTATTGATCAATGCCTCAATATCTTTGTTGATATTTTGTTTGTAAGATCTGTCCATTTTTGATAGTGGGGTGTTAAAATCCCCCACTATAATTGTGTTGCTGTCAATATCTTTCTTGAAGTCCTTTAAGATTTTCTTTATGTATTTGGGTTCTCCTGTGTTGGGTGCATATATATTTACAATATTTATGTCTTCTTGGTGGATTCTTCCCTTGAGTATTATGAAGTGACCTTCTGGGTCTCTCTTTATGGCCCTTTTTTTGAAGTCTATTTTTTCTGATATGAGTATTGCTACCCCGGCTTTTTCCCCCACTGTCCATTTGCTTGGAAAATTGGTTTCTAGCCCTTCATTTTCAGCTTGTGCAGGTCTTTTATCATGAGGTGGGCCTCTTTTAGGTAACCTCTGTGTTAGTCATGTTTTCTTATCCATTCAGATATTCTGTCTTTTGATTGGAACATTTAATCCATTTATCTTTAAGGTTATTATTGATAGGTACTTATTCATTGCCATTTATGTACCTGTGTTCCTCTCTCTCTCTCTCTCTCTCTCTCTTTCTCTCTCTCTCTCTCCCCCCCACCCTTCCTTCCTTTCCTTAAAGCACTCCCTTTAGCATCTCTTGCAGAGCTGGTTTGGTGGAGGTATATTCTTTTAGACTTCTTTTGTCTGGGAAGCTTCTTTTTTGGCCTTCTATCTTGATTGAGAACCTTGCTCAGTAAAGTAGCCTTGGTTGCAGACCTCTGGTTCTCATTACTTGGAATATTTCTTGCCATTCTCTCCTGGCTTGGAGTGTTTCCATTGAGAAGTCAGCTGCTAGCCTTATTGGGGTTCCCTTGTGTGTTACTTCTTGTTTCTCCCTTGCTGCTTTAAGATTCTCTCTTTGTCTTGAAATTTTGCCATTTTAATTATGGTGTGCCTGGAGGTGGGCCTCTTTGGGTTCCTTTGGATTGGGACTCTCTGTGTTTCCTGGATTTGTGTGACTTTTTCTCTCATCAAATTAGGAAACTTTCACATCATTGCTTTTTCAAATAGGTTTTTTATCCCTTATTCTTCTTCTTCTCCTTCTCCTTCCAGTATTTCTATTATATGGATAGTATTACTTCCTTCAGGCATTTTTAAATGTCATTCCTTTTAATGAAAGGTTTCATAAGTTTCACATCTAAGGTTACAAATTACATTAATCACACATGTACTTGTACCTGTCCAGTTCAAGAGCAAGAGTTTTGCTACTGCTTAACACAAATTGGGACACCCTCCATCCTAGTTGTGATCCCAAACTAAACAACTTGGCATTAGAACAGCATTTCCTTGGAAATGTGAAAGAACTCAGTAGTGAAATCAACTGGGCCAAGAAATAGGGAAATGAAAGCAAAAGGTTTTTAATTCTTGCTTCTTATCCCTTCTGGCTGTCATTCTATGAAACAAATTGTATAGGTACCTTGGATTTGCTTGGTTCATTCAAGAAAGTATATATGTTTCATGTGAATGAAGATAACCCCTGCTAAGTGGTTCATTCATTCCCCAGACAGTCAGTGAGCCTCTGTCCTCTGGAAGGTCCTGTGTTAGTAATGGGGACACTAGGATAAGCAGGATTACCCACCCATAAAATGATAGTGTGGGAGCCACAGTTATATAAGGAATGTGGTGAGGTCCTACATAATAAGTAGAAGAAGGGGAGAATTAGTGGGGATCCAGGAGAGTGCTCTCAAGTGTAAGTGGCCTGAGCCAGGGCAGTTTGGCGCTTTGGGTAACTGTAAATCCCTCTGTGGGCTTTGATTGTAATGAAACTGGGTGGTGGCAGTGGCCAGACTCCACAGATGGTGCATCTTGGACGTGAAAGTCTGTAATGGAGAATTACTCTGAAATTCCTTTTGGATTGTGGATAAACCAAAGAGAAATGTCCACCTGAGGCAGGTAGGAAGGGTGCCTGTTCTGTGCTTCTGTTGCACTGCAGGAGAACAGAATAAAGCAATAGTTTTATCCCCATTATCTGCAAGGTTTCCCTCAGAAATTAGGGTTTTGATTCTTGAAGCAATGCCCCTAAGTTACTGAACAGACACTTTTCTCTCTGGCCTGGGAAACCCTGGGCCGACTCCACTAAAATGACAATTTATTATAGTTACCTTTAGTTTACCTTGGACAACTGTATCCAAGTTCTATATTTTAGTGAGAGTAAATGAAAGAAAATAGGAAAGTTTTAATGAAAAGGTAGCTGCAAAGAGGAAAAGAGTTGGTCTTAGAATGGGATTCTGGGGCTTTGGGTTAGTTGCACCCTCTAGGTGATTGTCTGCACCTAAGAGCAACAATCTATCCTCTAGAAGGTAGATATAGCAAGCAGAAATTTTGGCTGATTTCCTATTTAGTTTCCAATCAAGCTGCAAAATCTCTGATCAGGGAAACAAATTTTCAGAGGAGAGATAGGGTCTGGTGTCAAACTTTTACTAGAAATAAATACCAACTACTGTAGATTTAATATATACCAGTTTCTTTGTTCATGCACATTCAGAAGTGTGGAAGACAGCAGACACTCACAGGTGAATATTGTGATGGTGCATGGAAAGGAAGGTGAAAATTCACAGTCCCATAAGATTTTAGGTATATTGCCATGTGAAGTGCTGAAAGATGCTCTAGGGTAAACAGGATGATGCCTCCCTCTGAGATGTATAGAATATTTTGAAAATTAGATGTGATTTTGGATTTGAAACATCTGCTTCACAGTAGAGGCACTGGAAAAAGGTGGATAATTTCAAGGGAAAGGTGACTTTTTGAGAAACTCCTCCTAGAAATGAAGAGGATTTTGTCATATCAGATTATAGCAGCTGCTTTTGATGAGCACCTACTATGCAATGGTGAATTAGACAGATGTTAAGTGCTTATTCTCACCTTGTCTTCCTCTTACCTGGCTCCTTGAACAAATGCAAACACTACATTGCCAGTCCTCTTGTACTCAGGAAGGGTTGTGTGATGACCCTCTGCTAATGAATTTTGAGCAGAAACATTGTTTG
Organism: Phyllostomus discolor; assembly: GCF_004126475.2. Lineage (NCBI taxonomy): Eukaryota > Metazoa > Chordata > Mammalia > Chiroptera > Phyllostomidae > Phyllostomus > Phyllostomus discolor. The sequence continues at coordinate 42,603,393 of NC_050198.1, read as the reverse complement.
TGACAGCGATTTCTATAGAAGGTGGCACAGGGTCCATGCATTTATTCTCAGGCCATGACAATACAGACACAGAGCACTCTGTTTGCTCATCCATGGCCTTAAGTCATGCACATTTGCTACTGACATAAGAGATGACAGATTGTGTGCCTTTAAGGCCCTGGGAAAGGGTGGGGGTATTCAAAAGAGGAGCTGGCCCCCTGGAAGCTGGCTGCAGAAATTTATGGGTCCTGAACCTTACTCAGTGCTGTGATGAGTCATGAAAAGAAAGTCAGCAGACAGATGGCCCTGTTGCACTGGTGGTGTCCTCATTCTGGGGCCCAATCTGTTGCCCACACCACCCACTATATCTTCATCCTGGCCCCAGCATACACAGCCTGAGGCTTTGCTCTACCTGTGTTCCCACAGACGACTGCTCAGTTCCAGGTAATGATGTACATGTGCAATTATCTTCACATGATAGTCCCCAGAAGAGTATCCCCTTTTCAGTACAGTGTGGTTCAGGCAGAGCTGGCAGGACATGATGAATCTTCTCGGCGAGTCTCCTAGTGGCTGGTAAATAACAGTCATTGCCTGTACGTGTGTGACTAATCACTGTGAATATGAGTTATTTTCAAATAATTCCCTTTGTAATGTTCAAATGCTTGATTAAACTGATGGACCTGTTCAGCTGATTATGAGGTGTTGCTGCCTGAGGCTGAGGCAGAGAGGGTGGCAGGTGTACCTTGTCAGTCACTCACAGAGCGAGCTGAGACTTTGTCATCCCAAGCAGGCAGTTTGACCAGGTGAAAGCCTGAAGCAGATGGCATAGGTGGTCACCAGGGTGCTTCCCCAAGCCCCAGAAACCCCCAAGTCAAGTGAGGATTTGGAAAGGACCTGGGCAGTTTAGGGTTTGTGGGTCCTAGGATGCAGGCTGTGAAGAGGTTCAGCAGTCCCAGGAGAGGGGGATGGAGGGGGACCCACTAGATTTCATATGAACTGCCCTGGGCTGGCATGTGGGGGAACTTGGGAGCAGATGCAGCAGGAGGTGAGCTAGAACCCTAGATACATCATAGAATGAGTACCCTTGGGAGACATCATAGGACCAGAACCCTGTGGGTCACTACAGGATGGAAGCATGGATACTGAGTGCTGGTTCTTGGAGGGAACTGACTGATGTAAGACAGTGCTCACCCAGGGAGGCTATCGACCTCAGGGTTGTGGAAGCTGGGACATCCAAAGCATCCCCCAGGTCCTTCAGAGAAGCCTTTCCAGGGTGTAGTATACTGTACAGCAGCTTCTGTGCAGATGCACACCACCCAGGTCCCTAGCCAGTCTTGACCAAGGTAGGGCAGAGCACTCAGGACCTCCGCTGCCCATCAGCAGGAGTGTTCTGACATTTTCTAGATGCCCTGAGCCTGTCCCATGAATGGCTGGTGTGATTGGTCTCAGCCATGATCCTGCTCCCCTGAAAAGCCCCCATTCCACAGCCAGAGCTATAGCTTGCTGTGAATCCCAGCCTTCTTGGCAAGGAACTCACCTCCTGCCTGACTCTCGCTTGCCCTCTTCTGTGGCAAATATTGTTGTCAGCTCTCCTGGAACCTTGGGTAGCAAGCAATTGGTCCCATGTCTCAGCCTGTCTTTGGTCCCTGAGTGGGGGTTTGGCACAGGGATAGGGCTGGGCTGGTGGCAGGATGCTGGGTGTGATGCCAAGGGACATCCACAAGATAGAAACAGAGGCAGAGTCATGTTGCTCAGAACCCAGAGATTCTATCCAAAAGGGCCCCATAGAGAACCCCTTGTGAACACATGAGAGTACTGGTCTATGGGCACTGTGCAGGAAATTGCTGGCCTGCAGTGTTCCTGATGTCTAGCCTGCCCAGGGGATTGAGCCATGGGACAACTTTGCTTTCCATGAGAGTAGCAGTGAATTTGAAGCAGTGCAGGTACATATACTTCTTGGAGATTGGGGATGTGAGGCCTTGGTTTAGTCCTATTCTTCCCATATATGGACAGGTCTGTATGCTCCCGTTGGAAATTTGGTTTGTCAGACCAAAAGAGTATATTGGCAATTTGTTGTGTATTTGTGTCCTACTCCTTGGACTAAACAGTCCCCTGTGCAACCTCTTTGTCTCTGGGGTGACTGTGAGCCTGGAGAGCAGTGGGTTCAGTTCTGGGACTCGCTGGTATCTCACCAAAGTACTACATGCCCTCAAGGCTCTGGACCCTGAGCAGCCTGTTGGTCTCTGTAAAACTCTTGAAAGAGCAACGCTGGCTGTTGTTCAAGTGTCTTAGCAGACAATTTCACTCCTTAATGCCTTTTTGGGGTGTGTCTGACAGTAATTAAGATGGTGCTGGCCAGTCTGGTCACTATCAAGTATCACTTTCTAAAAGCATGTGGATTTCAGGTTCAGCCAGACCCAAAGTTGCACTTTTGTTCCTACACCCTTACTAGCTGGGTGGCTCAGGACATATTCTACAAGCTTCTATGTGCCTCAGTTTTCTCTCCTGTATTTAAATGTTTATTGGTAAACTCCTCTGAGGTACACATTTGACTCCAACTGAAAGATGGGCATGGAAAGTGGACCAAAAACTCTGGACAGGGGCCTGGTGCTTCAGCAGCTGTCAAACTTGATTCAGGTTACTCTTCCTTAAAAACACTGCATATAATAATATCCATATCCCAGTGGGTTTGGGAAGCCTAACTACTACTTGTGAAATGTTTTCAAGTTCTCAGAAGAAAGGTGATACATTAACAATTGTGATCTTCTTAAGCTGCCCCCAGGGCTAACCTGTATAAAATTGCCATTCATGAAACTCTGGTATTGTAACAAGGACTATTATCCATGATATTAGACTAATGTCTAAGTATTGCTGTGCTCATGGAAAGCTCTTGAATCATCTGGAATGAAGTGAAAAAGATAGAGTAAGTCCCCTGCTGTGACCTTGTCCTGCTCTCCAATTCCAAAAGTAAATAGACTTCTTGAGAAGGTAGGCAACTGAAAGAACACGAGATGGCAACATCATTCTTTGAGCACCTAGCATGCATCAGGCAGTGTGTTATGCAAATTATGTCATGGAATCTTCCCAACAAGATTAGAAAGTAGGTTTTTTTTTAATTTATTTTATTTTTTTAAGATTTTATTTATTTATTTTTAGAGAGGGAAGGAGAAAGAGAGAGAGAAACATCAATGTGCGGTTGCTGGGGGTCATGGCCTGCAACCCAGGCATGTACCCTGACTGGGAATCGAACCTGCGACACTTTGGTTCGCAGCCCGTGCTCAATCCGCTGAGCTACGCCAGCCAGGGCCGAAAGTAGGTTTTATCATCTCCATTTTGCAGAGGATAAAAATTGAGGCTCAAAGATGTGTACTTGCCCAATGAAGATGAACCTGGGAGTTTAAATATGGTCTGGAGTAGTGGAAGAGGACAGATGTGAGGTAGCCAAAAAGTTTAGCCAGGAATCAAGGAGTTTTTGAATTAAGCTATTAAAGCAAGGATGATTTCAAATTTCCAGTTTGGGTGCTGTACACCACCCCCTCCCCTCACCCAGTTAATAGGTCTGTTGTCAAAGAAGAGGAAACCCAGGAGGGCAAGGCCACTGGGAGGAATGGTGACTTTTGTGCAGGGTAACCTAAGTTTGGGAAGGCCAGCACGTCCTTGACCCTAGGGAGGGAAGTTGAGGAGCGTTTGGAGTCATTGACAGATCTGTCAGGTGAAGCCTGGGATAAGATCGCCAAAATGGAACGTATCACCCTTGACCACTACCTCCTCTCCCCGAGGAGGCTTAATGCTCACTAAAGGAAATGTCAAGAAGGCAACGAGGACCAAGGTGACAGGTGCCCTCGAAGACCTTAGTGCAGGCCTCCTAAGCAGCCCACTCCCTCCCTGCAAGCCTGCACCTAGTCAGTGTCCCCGCTTGGCAGTCGGGGCGTCCCACGGATCCCGGTCTTAACCAGCCTCTAGTCTCCGGAGTCTCATCTGCCCACTGTGAGGAGAGAGGGCCAGAGAATGGCGGTGAGTGCTACTGTGGCCTCTTCCCAGGGTCAGCGGGCAGGGCCTAGTGCGCATGCGAGGCCACTGTACGGAAGCTCAGAAGGAGGGGGCAGGAGGCTGCGGCTCAGGTTTCTCTGGGTGGCGGCGGTGGCGGCGGTGGCGGCGGGTGGCAGCGGTGGCGGCAGCAGCAGCAAAGGAGACACGGCTGGCGAGGGCACGATGGACCCGCTCTAAAGCGCAAGCTACGAGGCGCTGGGGGCTGGGGGGAGGGGGGAGGAGGAGGCCGCCGCAGTGAAGTTCTCCACCATGAACCTGAGGGGCCTCTTCCAGGATTTCAACCCGAGGTGAGGCGCCGCAGGCTCGGCTTTAGGAAGGCTCAGCGGGCTGATGCTGCAGCAGGAGGCCGGGCACCTGCACCCCTGGGCGCCCGCCCGAGCCTCCCTGCGGGTGAGAGAGACTCTATAGATAAACATTTGGTCTCAGCGTAGGCCCGCTTCCTTCTCCCGCGCCTAGTACCTTCAGTTCTCGGGTCCTCCGTGCTGTCTAGAACCTCCTGGCTAAGGCCCCCACCTGGCCCCGAGGGTGCCCGTTTCTTCGTGATGTGCCCTCCTTCATTATTGTCCCAACTTCCCCCTCTCCATTCCAGCTTCATACATGCCGCTACCTGTCATCCATTCCCCGCGTCAGGGCTATTTTGCCCGCACACAACTACCCCCCACCTCAGCTGTTTCCTCTACATCTTCCCAGCCCTTGAGGTTTTCCTTGGAGGTAAGCCTATCCCTCCCTTGTTTGCTTCTTTGTCAGACTGATATCTGAAGTGTTGGATCCTTGGAGTCGGTGTCAGGGTATGGCAATACCTTACATAATGCCTTTGGGAATGAACCTGACAATTTTCCATACGCATTTTCTCATGTGTTCACTATAAGTTCATTTGCAGGAAGTAGCTATTGCTGCCCTATTTCCCATTTGGGCAATATCCATTGGACAGTGTGGAGAGAATACTGGCTAAGGAATCATGCATCTGTCATTACACTTGCCCAAATGTTCTGTGACTGTTTTGTCCCCAGGCTGTGGGCTCCCTGAAGCAGAGACCATCTCCTGTTCATCTCCCTATCTCCAGCACTTCCGACCATGTCTGACAAATAGTAGGCACTTATGAAATATTTGGGGAACTAAACTGAGCCAGCAGACCTGGATTGGAGACCAGGTCATATATTATCAGGCGATTCTCTGCTCTTCTGAAAAATAAAAGTTGGCCTAATTGATCTCTTAACTCCATTACTTTATTAAGGGTATACTAATCTCCCTTATTTGCTGGTGGGAAGCCATGCATTCAATAAAACTGTTGTATGCTAGGTGCTTATGCCAGGTGCTTTAGATGCTGGGAGCTCCCAGGTTGGGGGTTAGAGAAGGGCATGTAAATAGATGCTTGGCAGCATTGTGCAGTATTATACTGTGGGAGCCCAGTGGAGCCCAGTTGTCCAGGCTGCTTATTGGGAAAGAAAGGAAGTCTTGGGGGTGCAGGGAGAGAGAGAGAGTGAGTTGGGAATTCAGTCTCTTTAGGAACAGTGATATTTTAAGGTATGAGTCATTGTGACTTCCTAGGTGCTCTGTTTGAGAACTACTAAGTTCATATTTGGGTCTGGAGTGCCAATGTCCTAATCATAATGTAGCCATAATCATTGTTGGCCTTGAAGGTATTCTGCATAGAGGACCTTATTGACAGCAGATAATGGAAAACAAACTGTAGCATCTTCCTCTGCTGTTTGTAGGAATTAGGACTGGTCTGCAAAGTAGCATGATTGGTGCTGGAGTTGGACAGGCCTTGTGTGTTTGCATTGTTTGGTGAGGGTGATAATAAAGGTAAGTCAAACCTGAATTGTTTTGCATCCTTGGCCCACTCACTTATTTGTCCATTCTATCTGTAGAATGAGTATAATCTCCCAGCAGATAGGGAGGCCAAATTAATGATTGACTGCAAAGTGCTTTATAAATAGAAAGTTCCAGGACTATTTTGTAAGGTTACAGATAATTCATAAGCCACAAAGAACTACATGGAGTGATCTAACTGGCATGTAAGAGTTGCCAAAGCAAAATAATCCTGCACAGATAACATCTTTAACCATTTCTCTTATAGCTTCTTCCCCTAGCCCCAAATATTGGTATATGAAAATCACAGTAAAATATTAGGTATCTAAACAGATTCATACCAATAGTACTCATCAACATAATTATCAACACTTTAATTGTACCTGAAAAGTTTAAAAATGTTTTATAGGGTACCATTTTCCTGAATCAGTGGCAGTGAACAGTGTTACTTCACGGTGGTGACTACTAAGACAGTTGCAGGGAATATTGGCAAGTCTGATTTTTTTTAAGTTGGTGGTGAGTCATGTCTTGTAGGCACACCTAGTTTTTGACATTGGTCTTTAATCTGTTCTATAATGGGGGGACCTTCCAGACAGCTAGAAAGCAAACCCAGGGTTTTAGACAGGAGACACCTTGTGCCAGGGCCTCAAATATTATTGCTGCTGCTTTGCTCCCAGTTCAACATCTCCCTTCTACCCCAGGATTTTGGCACATATTATACTCTTTGCTGGGAATGTTTCCTTCTCCTCCGTTCTCCTCTCCTCCTGACCTAGTTAACTCCTATTTATTTTTGATATCTCAGCTCACTTGTCACTTGCGAAGGAAAGCTCTTCTGACTTCCCTGATCAGGTCCACTGATTCCTGTTTATGCAATCTCTATATCATGCTCTACTCCTCCATCATAGCACTTATTTGTCTGTATGTTTATTTGACTAATGCCTGTCTCCCCTACTATAATTTCCTCCTATAAGCCCCATGGGGCCAGGGCCAGGACTCTGTTCATTATGCATACCTGGAATGGTACCTGGCTCAATAAATATTTGTGGAGTGAATGAATAAATTACTCTCCAGAACCTGTGAGAGAAATCTAGAGCTGCTTCTTTCAATTACTTCTTTCCTGGTGGTCTGTGGCCTGGTTCTCTTTCCTTTCACCCTCTTCCCTTTATCAGAATGCAGTCATTCCATTGGTGAGACAGGGAAGACCATGACACTAAGGCATAATGTGGCTGCTTTTGCTTTGTAGATTATGTGTGTCCCAGAAATAGTCACTGTCATGGTTTGGTGAATCCCAGTTCATGGGTCATGGCTCCAGATCTCCTTTGTAACCTTTTTATCTTGGTGAGAGTCTGAACCCAGTGCTCTATTGCCAATGCTCTGAAAAAATGGCAGTGACAGAGAATGATTCATAAGTGCCACCACTGAGTTGCACAGGACTGCCAGCTGATCTTCTGCCTGTTTCTATCTGGCATAGAACTGGTTCATCATGAACTTTTTAGTTACACAGGTTAAGACTTGCTGAAACAGATTTACTGGACCCACCAAGTCCTTCCTTGAATGCCCATGGCTTCCTAATAGCTAGGGAATGCTATTCATTGAATTGGCAAACTGTTAGAAGTATACAGAATTGGCAAACTATGACTCCAAGATGTTTCTGGGAGGTAGAGATCTGGGAGTAGGTGTCATTAAGCTGGCACCCTGCCCTCCCCATGGAGCATGGGATTTTCTGCTATCTTGGTGGAGTTTCTGGCTTAGAGAAGGACCTTTGGCCCTGGTAGCCAGGCAGTGCTTCAAGGCAATGAGAACTCAGCTATTCCTTCTGAGTCATCCACAGTGAGCTCCTGACAGAATGTGGTGCATCCTACAGGTGTACTAGCCTTGGACAAAAGCCAAGGAACCCTGTTCTAGGGATTCCTTCCAGTGGGCATGGAGTAGTGAGGAGATCGGTAGTATATAGAAACTCCCATGTGGTGCAACTTCTAAAGTTATTCTGGAGTCTAAGTTATCTTGTCTTTTATGTGAAATTGGGAAAAAGCAAAATGTGGTTGATGGTAATTGTTAACAGTCTGTTTGTAAAGTATTTATATTTAAAGCATTCATGACTCAAATATCTCCTGAGTTCCTACTGTGTGCCAGGAAATGTGCTATGTGCTCTCAGTACAAAAAGAAATGGGATATAGTCCCTCTTCATGCTCAAGCCCAACAGAAGCAGCAGAAATGGAAAAAGAAATTACAGTTCAATATAGGATGAGGCATTCCAGAGACAGGAACCAAATGCTTTGGGAGCACATGGGGTAGAGCCACTAATTCTGTGTAGAGCAGGCCTGGAAGGTTTCACAGCTCAATCTTGAAGAATATAAATGTAGGGTTTTGTAAGATGAGGGGGTAGGAAAGGCATCTTAGGAGGGACAAAGTATACAAAGGCACGGGGTCATGTGAGGGTGTGGTATATTCAGACAGTGGCGAAAGATCAGTGTTCTGGGAACACTGCTGGTGACATGATATAAAATACTGTACATAGTGTTAACAGTTACTTCAAATATTATTTACATATTATTTAAAGAAAACACTGAGTGTATGTAAGTGCTATTAATGAGCTACTTACCACGCAAAAGTCTTTTTACCTGTCATTCTGTCATTTAAAAGCAATTATAGTAAGAAAAATATTTTGATTATACTGAAGTTATTCATAACAACTGTGACTTATGGGTATCTACCACATGCCAGGCACAGTATCAGTGCTTCATATCTGTTATCTCAAATCTTTACAACAACACTATGAATTAGATATCAGCCTTATTTTTCAGAGTCTTAGAAAGCTTGTGACTTCCCTAAAGTCACACAGCAAGCAGCCAAGTCAGGAATCTGACACAAGCAGGATACCTTCTGAAGCTGGTACTCTTTCCTGAATGCCATACTATTTTTCTAATTTAGTGACAGCCCCCTGCCCCATGACATAGTAGTTCCAATATACTAAGGAGCCTTTTATTTATGAGGTGTAAATGATTAAACAAAGGGAGCCTTATTCAGAATTTATACACCCAAATGTGTATTATCCTACAAAGAAGTTACCTAGGGTAAAGATAAATATATATTGGAGGGGCAAAAGTAGGTTTACAGTTGTTCACATGGAAACTAATATGATAATTAATAAATAATACAGGAGTAAGCTCTAATTCATGTACATAAAACTGTAAACCTACGTTTGCCCCACCCTGTATGTATACCTATTCCATTGCTCATACTCCTTATTACATATCTGAAATTTCCTTTGGAATCAGGTTATAAATCATATAAGGAAGTCATTTTTGTTGTTCTTCTATAATTATATATCATTTTTAAACCCAAATAATCCCACCTAGTTTGATCACAGTAAACTTGGCTCTGACTGACATGGCCATTTCCAAAAATCAAATGTCCTCTTGGTGAAGATTTGACAGTATTGAGGATATTTAGAAGAACAGAGTGTATGATCTTGTGAGTCCAGGAGGCAGGCTCTAAAGATGGTTTGAGCAATACAGTGGAATTAGTGCATTGTCTCCCAGGGGGACTGTTTAAAGGAGACAAATCTCGTTTCAATGCATAATTTCTGGTTTTAAAAACATGTTTCGCATTACTTGGCAATTACACACATTTTTTTAGGCTGTGAGTTCTTTGATGGCCAGCATATTGAGGCATTCAATAGAGGTGGTGATGAGTGATGTTAAATACAAATAGACATGTACTACTGGAGACTCTTAGTTGTATGAGAGAGACAGTAGGTTGGATGAGTTTTAGATGGTTTTATAGGACTCTGGAGGTCAAGTTTCCCAGTGTTGTTTAGGGTTTCTAATTGCTTTGCCTAATTATACTTTGTCCCTGTGTAATGTCACTAGAATTTAAGATAAAACGGTTGACTTGAACTCTGGAGATGGGCTCTTTATAAGTGATGATTTGTACTTTCTCAGCTAAGACCTAATAGTGAGAAAAATGATTGCTAAATGAAACTGTTACAACCATTCTATTTCATAATATTAGCAACTAAAATAGGTAAAATTGATTATTGACACAGGGCTTTTACTTTCCTCATCTTAACGTATGATATATGAGCAACCTGATGAAGTGACAGGCTTAGGTGGAGAGTGACCCACACATGACTGCACAGTTTTGCACTGACTTGGGTTCTTTTTGAGTCCTCTTTATAAGTGATTTGTTTTTATTGGCTTTGTGCTTTCTTATATCTATTGGATAGATACTTTTAAATATTTTCCATCTTAATAAAAATCAGTTCAAATTGGCACTAAAAGACATTGCATTCTTTAAAGTATTTTATTGTTGTTCAAGTACAGTTGTCTGCATTTATCCTCCTTCACTCCCCCCACCCAATCCCAGCCATCCCCACCTCCCTCTCCTTATTCTACCCCGCTTTGGGTTTGTTCATGTGTCCTTTAGAGTTGTTCCTGAAAACCCTTTCCCTGTTCCTCCCATTATCCCCTCCCAACTCCCTCTGGTTACTTTCAGATTGTTCTTAATTTCAATGTCTTTGGTTATATTTTGCTTGCTTGCTTGTTTTGTTGATTAGATTCCACTTAAAGGTGAGATCATACGGTATTCGTCTTTTACCGCCTGACTTATTTCACTTTGCATACTGCTCTCCAGTTCCACCCATGCTGTCACAAGGGTAGGAGCTCCTTCTTTCTTTCTGTTGCTGCATAATATTCCATTGTGTAAATGTACCATAGTTTTTTCATCCATTCATTTGCTGATGGGCACTTAGGTTGCTTCCAGCACTTGGCTATTGTAAATTGTGCTGCTATGAACATTGGGGTGCATAGGTTCTTATGGATTGGTGTTTCAGGGCTCTTAGGATATAATCCCAGCAGAGGAATTGCTGGGTCAAAAGGCAGTTCCATTTTTAGCTTTCTGAGGAAATTCCATTCTGTTTTCCACAGTGGTTGCACCAGTCTGCACTCCCACCAGCAGTGCACTAGGGTTCCCTTTTCTCCTCATCCTCTCCAACACATGTTGTTTTTTGATTTGTATATGATGGCCATTCTGACTGGCGTGAAGTGGTATCTCACTGTGGTTTTAATTTACATCTCTCTGATGGCTAGTCCTGCTGAGCATCCTTTCAGATGCCTTTGGGCCCTCTGTATGTCCTCCTTGGAGAAGTTTCTGTTCAGGCCTTTTGCCCATTTTTTAATTGGGTTCTTTGTCTTCCTAGAGTGGAGTTGTGTGAGTTTTTTATATATTTGGAGATCAAACCATTGTCCAAGGCATCATTGGCAAATATATTTTCCCATACAATTGGTTGTCTTTTCATTTTAATGCTGTTTTCTTTAGCCATGCAGAAGCTTTTTATTTTGATGAGATCCCATTTGTTTATTCTTTCCTTTATGTTCCTTGCTCTAGAGGACATATCGGTGAACATATTGCTGCTTGGAATGTTTTCCTGCCTATGCTTTCCTATAGGACTTTTACGGTGTCACAACTTATATTTAAATCTTTTATCCACCTTGAATTTATTTTTGTGTATGGTGTAAGTTGGTGATTCAGTAGCATTTTTTTTGCATGTATCTGCCCAGGTCTCCTAAAACCATTTGTTGAAGAGGCTATCTTTACTCCATTTTATGCTTCTGCCCCCTTTGTCAAATACTAATTGACCATAGAGACTTGGGTTTATTTCTGGGCTCTCTGTTCTGTTCCATTGGTCTATGTGTCTATTCTTATGCCATTAGTATGCTCTTTTGATTACAGTGGCCTTGTAATACAGTTTGATGTCAGGTATTGTGATCCCCCCAACTTTGTTCTTCTTTCTCAAAATTGCTGCAGCTATTCAGGGTTGTTTATGGTTCCATATAAATTTTTGAAGTGTTAGTTCTATATCTGTGAAATATGCCATTGGTACTATAATAGGGATTGCATTGAATCTATAAATTGCTTTGAGTAGTATGGACATTTTGATGATGTTAATTCTTCCAATCTGTGAACATGGTACATGCTTCCATTTCTTTGTGTCTTCCTTAATTTCTATTTTCAGTGATGTGTAGTTTTCTGAATACAAGCCTTTTACCTCTTTGGTTAGGTTTATTCCTAGATACTTTATTTTTCTTGTTGCTAAATCAAATGGGATTTTTTTCCTGATATCTATTTCTGATATTTCATTATTGGTGTACAAAAATGCCTTTGATTTCTGAATATTGACTTTGTATCCCGCTGTTTTGCCAGATTCACTTATTAAGTCAAGAATTTTTTGGTGGAGTCTATAGGATTTTCTATGCACACTATCATGCCATCTGCAAACAATGACAGTTTTGCATATTCCTTTCAGATTTGGATTCCTTTTATTTCTTTTTCTTGTCTAATTGCCATGGCTAGGACTTCCAATACTATGTTAAATAGGAGTAGTGAAAGCGGACATCCTTGTCTTGTTCCTGATCTTAGTGAGAATGCTTTTAGTTTTTGCTCATTGAGTATGTAAAAGACATTTAATTTTGTCAGTAAGGTTCTGCTCAGTGTGAAAGGTGAAGTTCCTTTAACAGTTTGGAAGAGTGTCACCTCACTGTCATTTGGAGCCATTGTCTGAAGTGTTAGAAAGAGAGGCACTCACAGGGATATCTCACCCAGAGCATTCATGTGTGCATGCATGTACATGCATGTGTGCATGTTCCATTTAAGTCAGCAGCTTTCACTGGAGAAAATTGAAGGGTCTAAAAAGAGTCCAGTTGTGTTCTTTTGATTTGCAGAAAATAGATACTAAAACATTTATACTCACAGTGCCATCTCTTTACTAGGTATATTTTCTCCCTCCTCCCCTCCCTTACTTAATCCCTTTTCCTTCCCTACAAAGTGGAGAGAGGAAATTTGAGCCTCAAGCCAAAGCTCCATATACATTTCAGACAGGATACTGACTTTGTAGTTTGACATATATGATGCTTCTAGTGGTCACATGCTTACATTAATGATTCTGATGAGAGTTGAATAAATTTATTTTAAAGGTGAAATTGGAAAAGTGAAATTCAGGAAGTAGTGGTTGATGCCAGAATATACGGTGGAACCTCCATTTGTTGGTTTGTGGAGAACTAAGCAAAGTTCATTTTTGTATTGTACTTGGACTCTGGTCTGAATGTTTCTTGAAAAGTAACTCAGTAGTTTAGGCTTTGACCATGATTTTAAAAAATAAATAAATTTTCTTAGCCCTGGTTTGTGTGTCTCAGTGGATTGCATCCCGGCTTGTGAACCAAAGTGCCACCAGTTCGATTCCCAGTCAGGGCACATGTCTGGATTGTGGGCCGGGGGCCAAGTAGGGGGCGCATGAGAGGGGACCACACATTGATGTTTTTCTCCCTCTCTTTCTCTCTCCCTTCCTCTCTCTCTAAAAATAAAATAAATAAAATATTTACAATTTTTTTCTTATCGCTGTTATTGCTGTATTATATTTTCTTGCCAGTCAGGTTAGGGATATCCTATTTGATATGCAGTCTTTCAATTTTTTACTTGGTTCTCAAATATATTGGTATAGTTGAGATACTATTTCCTCTTCTTTCAATTAGAAACATGTATATAAATTACATCTTTTAAAATTTCTGATTGTATTAATTTTTTTTTATCAACTGGGTAGTTCATTTTCTTCAAAGAACCACTACTGGTGTAACTTATTAACTCTGTTCTTGTATCTTTATATTTACTTTTAGCTTTATTATTTCTTTGACTCCTTTGGTCCCCCCCCCCTAAATTTCTTAGAAACTCAATTCTCTAGCTTTCCCTTTGCCTATCTTTTCTTTCTTTTCTTTTTTGTTTTTATTTTGCACTTTCAAAGTAAATATATTTTCTCTACATTTTGGTTTGGCAGCGGTCCAATTGTTTTGATGTTTCAGTTGTGTTTTAGAAGTATTTTACTGTGTGATACTGTTGTATTTCATCCTGATTTAGTCATTATTTAAAACTAATATTTGAAGGTTCCAGCCAACATAAAGGCATAGGCAGAAACACTTCCCTTCCTTGCACAACCAAAAGAAGGATAACAACCAATTTAAAAACAAAAGTTTTTAACTTGGTTTAATTGGTTTAAAGAACTGCCAGAAAATCATTTGCAGGGAGTCCAACAACTGATGAGTTAAAGAAACATTTGTCCAGCCCTGGCTGGTGTGGCTCAGTGGATTGATCACTGGCCTACAAGCCAAAGGGTCACCAGTTTGACTCCCAGTCTAGGGCACATGCCTGAGTTGTAGGCCAGGTCCCCAGTGGGGGGCACACAAGAGGCAACCACACATTGATATTTTCTTTCTCCTTCCCTTCCCCTGTCTCTAAAATAAATAAATACAATCTTTAAAAAATATTTTTAAGAAACAGAAACATTCATCCATACTTGTAGGAGGGCTGGAGACTGGTAGCCAAGGTGGTAATGATGCATGACAAGGCAAGGCGATGCACCGCATGGGTGATCCCACCTTTGCACACAGATAAGCCAGGAGGAACAATGGGGGAACAAGACAGACCACAAAACCTGGGGTTGCATCACAGGAAACTAAAGACTCAAAACCCCTGGCTGTAAAAAAATATGTAGGGGTTTCGGCAGCTGTGAGGGAAATACCCAGTCTCACACAAGAGTCTGTTGGAGAGGCCCACAGTGTTCTAAAATGTATACAGACCCACCCACCTGCAAATCAGACCTGAAAGGGCACAATCCGCTTGTGGGAAGCAAGAGAAGTGCTGGAAAGTGGGATGAAAGCAGAGCATTTGGGATTGGCCTCACCTTTCTGAACCCTCCTCCAGAGACAGCACCACAATATAGCAAGAGGGTTGCCCCGCCCTGGTGAATACCTAAGGCTCCACACCTTCCCACATAACAGGTGTTCTGAGACAAGGAAATATGGCCCAAATGAACGAACAGATCAAAACTCCAGAAAAAGAGTTCCGGCCAAGATGGAGGTGTAGGTAGAAGCCCTTTGCTTCCTCGCACAACCAAAAGGAGGATAATGACCAATTTAAAATCAATAAACAACCAAAATCACCAGAAAATCAAACTGCATGGAACTCCAACAACCAAGGAATTAAAGAAAAAATCAACTAGAAAAACCAGACTGGTAGGGTGGACCATGTGGGCTGACTCAGAAAAGCTGCTGTGAGGCAAGGCTGACTGCTGAGCTTGGCAGAGCTACGCAGGAGGGACTGACTTAAGCAGAAAACCGAGACTCAGAGCTGCCTGTGGGCTAAGGCTGGGGTTGCCATGGTGAGAGATACTTCCAGCCTGTCACAAGAGTCTGTTGGAAAGTGTACTAAAGATGAGTAGGTAAGGTGCATTGTTCCCTCTCTGGCCCCTCACCCACAGGCAGCACAGCAAAGAGGGTTTCCCTGCCTGGGTGAATACTAAGGCCTTGCCTGCTTACAACCTATCAGCTGAACCAAGATAAAGAAATATGGCCCAAATGAAAGAACACAGCAAAACCTCAGAACAAAGCGATCAGGAGATTGCCAACCTATATGATAGACAATTTAAAGCCCCGGTAATCAGAATGCTCACAGAACTGGTTGAGCTTGGTTGAAAAATGAAAGAACGAATGAAAGATACCCAAAATAAAATAAAGCAAAATATTCAGGGAGCCAAGAGTGACAAAAAGGAAACCAGGAATCAAAGCAATGATTTGGAACAAAAAGGAGAAAGAAATATCCAGCTGGACCAGAACAAAGAAACAAGAATCCAAAAAATGAAGAGAAGCTGAGGATTCTCTGGGACAACCTGAAACATTCCCATGTGAATTATAGGGGTACCAGAAGGAGAAGAACAACAGCAAGAAATTGAAAACTTATTCAAACAAATAGTGAAGGAAAACTTCCTCAATCTGGTAAAGGAAATAGACTTCCAGGAAGTCCAGCAAGCTTAGAGAGTCCCAAAGAAGTTGGACCCAAAGAGGAACACACCAAGGCACATCATCATTAAGTTACCCAATATTAAAGACAAAGAGAAAATCCTAAAAGCAGCAAGAGATCAGGAGACAGTTATCTACAAAGGAGTTCCCATAAGGCTGTCAGCTGATTTCTCAAAGAAACCTTATAGGCAAGAAAGGGCTGGTAAGAAGTATTTGAAGTCATGAAAGACAAGGACCTACATCCAAGATGACTCTATCCAGCAAAGCTTTCATTTAGAATGCAAGGGCAGATAAAGTGCTTCCCAGCTAAGGTCAAGTTAAAGGAGTTCATCATCACCAAGCCCTTATCATATGAAATGTTAAAGGAACTTATCCAAGAAAAAGAAGACAAAAAATATGAACAATAAAATGACAACAAACTCACAACTATCAACAAATTAACCCAAAAGAGCCCTGGCTGGTGTAGCTCAGTGGATTGAGTGCAGGTTGTGAACCAAAGCATCGCAGGTTCAATTCCCAGTCAGGGCACATGCCTGGGTTGCAGGCCATGGGCCCCAGCAACCGCACATTGATGTTTCTCTCTCTCTTTCTCCCTCCCTTCCCTCTCTAAAAATAAATAAATAATCTTTTAAAAGTTCCTTAAAAAGAATTAACCTAAAAGAAAAGAAAAACAATGAAAACAAAAACTAAGCAAACAACCAGAACAGGAACAGAATCAGAGAAATGGATATCAGACAGAGGGAGTTCAGTGGGGAGAGGGAAAGGAGGAATGGGGGAGAAAAGGTACAGGGAAGAAGAAGCATAATTAGTAGGCATAAAATAGATGGGGAGAGATAAAAATGGTATAGGAAACAGGACTCAAAGAACTTATATGTACAACCCATGGACATGAACTAAGTGGGGGAGGGGGAATGCTGGAGAGTTGGGGGGGTAGGGTGGAGGGGGGATAAAGGGGAAAAATTGGGAAAACTGTACTAGCATAATCAATAAAAAATACTTAAAAAATACTCCAGAAAAAAGAGCTAAGTGAGGAGGAGATAGACATCCTATCTGATACAGAGTTCAAAACACTAGTAATCAGGATGTTCACAGAATTGAGCTCATTTGCAAAATGAAGGAAGAAATGAAGGCTACCCAAAGTGAAATAAAGCAAAAAAAAACACAGGTGACTAACAGTGAAGGGAAGGAAACCAGGACTCAAATCAACAATTGGGAACAAAAGGAAGAAATAAACATCCAACTGGTACAGAATGAAGAAACAAAATTCAAAAAATGAGAAGAGGCTTAGGACTCTCTGGGACAACTTCAAACACTGCAACATCCTAATCATAGGGGTGCCAGAGGAAGGGCAAGAAATTTAAAACTTATTTGAACAAATAATGAAGGAAAACTTCCCTAATCTGGCAAGGAAAATAGACTTCCAGGAGCCCAGAGAGTCCCAAAGAAATTGGACCCAAGGAGGAACCCACCAAGGTACATCATAATTAAGTTACCCAAGATTAAAGGTAAAGAGAGAATCTGTAAAGCAGCAAGAGGAAAGGAGAAAGTTACCTACAAGTGTTCCCATAAGGCTATCAGCTGATTTCTCAAAAGAAATCTTACAGGCAAGAAGAGGCTGGAAAGAAGTGTTTGAAGTCATGAAAGGCAGGAACCTACATCCAAGATTACTCTATCCAGCAGAGCTATCATTTAGAATGCAAGAGCAGGTAAAGTGCTTCCTAGATAAGGTCAAGTTAAGGAGTTCATCATCACCAATCCCTTATATGAAATGTTAAAGGGATTAGTCTATGACACAGGTGGCAACACAAGGCTGGTGGGCCAAATCCAGCCCTCCACCTTGTTTTATCTGGCCCAGCACCTTGTTTCTATCTGGCGGCAGAGCCAAGCTCTTGCTTAACTGTTAAGGAGTAGTTACATTTATACAGTCCTAAAATTACAATGGGCCCTTTGAAGGCAACTAGGAGGCTGATGTGGCCCTTGGTGAAAATGAGTTTGACACCCCTGGTCTATGAAAAAGATCAAAACTATGGACTGTACAATAACAACAAACTCACAACTATCAATAACTGACCTAAACAAAAACAAAAACAGAAACAAAACAGAAACTAAACAGAAACAAAAACAAAAACTAAGGAAACAACTAGAACAGGAACAGAATTTCAGAAATGGAGATCACATGGAGGGTTATCATGGGGGGCAGGTGGAGGCAGAGAATGGGGGGAAAGGTAGAGGGAATAAGAAGCATAATATATAGGCACAAATAGACAAAGGGAATAGAATAGAAAATGGAGAAGCCAAAGAACTTATGTGTACAACTCATGGACATGGACATGAACTAAGGCAGGGGGAATGCTGGAAGGTGGAGGGTTGCAGTGAGGAGGGGGATAAATGGGAGAAAAGATTGGGACAACTGTAATAGCATAATCAATAAAATATACTTAAAACCAAAAAATAAAAGTAACATTCATTGAGTATTACCTGCTTGATGCCACACCATGCAATAATTGCTGTCTGATAGTTATTTAATTCTTATATCAACACTGCCTGGTAGAGGGCATGCTATTTGCATTTTGTTCATGAGGAACCTGAGGCTCAAAGTTTCACAAATAATCTCTTCAATGCTACTATACTGTTTAACAAGTGAATACTGAAAAGAGACTCAAATAGTTAAACCATTTTCAGTCTGTTTTTGTCGGTTTATTATGAATTATGTAGAACTCCTGCTTCCATTCTCTACCAATTATAGTCTAGCTTACACACTCATCTATACCTTCTGTCGCTCTTTTCCTCAGAAAATCTTCAGTGGCTTTCTGTTGCCTATTAATTAATTCAAAGGACTTTACCTTGATATTTAACTTCTCTACCTTCTTACCCCAGCCTACCTTTTTCTTATTTCCTCAGGTTCCTTTTCTCCTGTTTCCCCCAGCACCCCACTCCAGAAAATTCTCAGAATATACTCCATATGTTCCAGTCTCCTAGGATACAAAAGACTGTCTCCTTACTTTTAAAAAATCTTGTCTCTTTTGTCTAGAATTCTCTATCCCCATCCTACTGCCCCAGTCCCACTTCCCTTTACCAACTGTCCCAGGAAAATTAGCCTTCCATATCTCAATTTACAATGGCATATATATTGGTTTAGCCAAAAAAGTTCATGTGGTTTTTTCCATTAAATAAAGGACATATTTTTCATTTCTATCAATAACTTTATTGATTTGGATATTTTAAGCATGTCAGCTATCTACTATGTGGTATAACATTGATTGTTCTTAAATTAATGTCTTGATTTGATCGCTACCAACTTCAACTGGGCTACCCAACTGTGGAGCATCATTCAGCAAGAAATCTCCAGCACAAAACTTAGCAAACCATTTTTGACACATTTGATCACTCACAGCACCTCCTCCATACACTGTACAAATCTTGTTTTGCATTTCAGTTGCATTTTTACTTTTCTTGAAATAATGAAGCATAGTATGCTGAAAATGTTGCTTATTTTCTTCCATCTTTAATATTAAAGTGGCTACACAAATATTCATCAATTTTGGTAAGTTTTTTAATGCGTACTGATATGACAGCTGTGACAATACAATGTAACAAAATTGTTTTTGAAAGAAGTTAAAGACAACTAAGTACTAGTAGAGCCATCTTATGGAAAAAAACAAACTTTTTCGACAACCCAATAGTTACCTGTTGATCTATCATTCCCCTCTGCCCCTATTAGTCTTTGAGCATCTTCAGGGAAGAGACTGTTTTTTTTTATCATCTTTGTATATCTCACACATTGCACTCAAACAGTTTTTTTTTACATTTTAAATTAGATTTGTGTTTATTGTTATCAGTGCCCCATGATTCTTTTTTTTTTCTCCTGCTACTTACTTCTCTCAATAGGACTGTGGTAGGCAGTTAGACAGACATGAGCAAAGCAAGGACTATGGGCCAGGTACAGAAGGTCACCAGGGCAGAAAGTGCCAGGTGCCTAACAATAGGCAAAACTGGGAGAACAATGGCATTGCCCCCAAAGTAATATTTCCCCCCACTAGTATGTTGCTGGTCATGCAGTTTGGACCCTCCCCTGACCTTTCTTCTTCTGGCATGTTGCTAGTCATGCCAGTTAGACTCTCTTAGAAGGGAATGAACAAGGGGGATGGAGAATAGCCTTTAAGCATTAAGCCCCCAGGACAGTGAGGTTCTGATCTGCCACAAATATATCTGAGCCTCAGTTGTGTCTCAGCTCCAGGCCCAGAAAAACAGCAAAACCATACAAGCAATGCCATGGCTGACATCGGGACAAGCAATGAGTAATGACCCCTTCTCTGGCACCAGCCAATCAGTAGAGACCACGACCCTGAAAGGACACACCTGAAAAGGTGATAAATATTCTATTGGGACTGTCCCTTGAAACCTCCAGATAAATACCCTGTAGCCAGAGGACCCAATGCCACTCTCTCTATGGAGCACACCTGTGCTTTTTCCCATCCCTACTCTCAGGCACGTTTTTCTTGACCCTGTCTCTTTCCTAAGCTCCAAGGGCCCTTATTTTGCTTCTGTAACTTGTTTCCTGAGCCCATGTCTTCTATGACTCACTTCTTATACCTGTGTGACATTTTTCTAAATAAACTTTCTCTTATAGTTTGAGTCTTGGCGTTGAATGCTTTCTTAGCAGAACTCAAATTTCAAGGTTGCTGAACCAAAGTCCATTCTGACTCCACCAGTCTAATACCTGATACTGTTTCACTGCCAATAGAACCATGCTATTTTATCTATTTGTGTGTTCATTTCCATAGTTTTCTTAGTAAATTTGTCTACTTTATCTGTTATGATTTAATAGTAATATGTAGACACCCACAGTGAGAATATGTATATATTCTTAAAACAAGAATTGTCAGATTGTTTTCATATTCTGTGGCCGTGTTGTAAGCTTTTCATTATTTATATTTTCCTTATTAGTTACTTTTGTATTTTAATTATTTTTGTTTTGAAAATTGATTTATCAAATACTAGTAAACTGCTTCTCTTTCCTTACCTGGGCATTATAAATCTTTGTCATCTCCTTTTTTGTGGTTGGTTTGACTTTTGACATTGGTTGCAAGTGTGACTCTCAAATGCAACAGATTTAGATTTTCTTTAATCCAGTAAGTGACCTGTGTTATTATTGGCCTGTGGTAGGCAGAATAATGACACCCACGCAAATATACCCTCATTATACTCCTTAGAAACTGGGAATATGTTCTGTTACCTGACAAAGAGAAACTAAGGTAGCAGATGGAATTAAGGTTGCTAATCAACTGACCTGAAAATCGGGAGATAATTTTGGACCTCTGGCTGGATCCATAATCACAGGAGAAAATAGGCAGAAGAGGACATCAGAGTGAGTCAATGTGAGGAGGACTGCACTCTCCACTGCTAGCTTTGAAAGTGGAGACATGGGCCATGAGCCAAGGTGCTATGAGGCAGCCTCTAGAAGTGAGATGGAAACATTCTTCCCTAGCACTTCCAGAAGGATCACAGCCCTGGTGGCATTTTGGTTTTAGCCCAGTGAGACTCATTTCAGATTTTTGACATCTAGAACTGTAAAGAAAATAAGTTCGTGCTTTTTAAGCCACTAAGTAGGTGGCAATTTTATATGGCAGCCTTAGAAAACTAACACAAGGACATTCCAATCTATTTCTGTTTTTCCAACCCTAGTATTTGAATTAGGAATTATATTTTGTACTATTATTATAAAGTCTTTTAGAAAAAATTTACCTCTCCATATTGTCATTTACCTATGAATCCTATGTTTATTGTCCTTGCATTTGTTAATGCCCTAATTTGCTTCTTTATTTTTATTATATTTTGTTATTTATGCTATTACAGTTGTCCCTGTTTTCCCCCCTTTGCCTACTTCCACCCAGCGCCCCCCACCCCATAAATCAGGCAATCCCCATACTATTGTCCATATCCATGGATCACGCATATGTTCTTTGGCTAATTCCTTCACATTCTTATATCCAATTTTTTTTTTAATTCTGTCTGGTTTCAATGTCATTGTTTCTAGTGATATATATATATATAGCCAAATTTGGTTGACAGATGGGTTCTGATTTTGTAGATTTTGCAAGTTCCCCCTGTGCTTTCAGAGAGACAAAAAATTATCTCAACTGACTACTTTCTCTATTTTTGGTGCTCACTCCATTTCTGTTAGCTTGTGAATCCCCTCTTCTCTTCTTGACAGTCTAGGGATGAAGTCATTCTTATCTTGACATTTTTCTTTCTTCAGTTTGGAAATCTCTCCCTTTGTCTTTGAGCATTAATACTCATAACTAACATGTGTTTAGTGTAGCAGTTATCAAACTATTTTCCTCAGACTCCTGGGGGCCTTGAAAACCGTTCCAGGAATCTGTGAGATCAAAACTATTTTCATAATAATACTAAAACATTCTTTGCCTCTTTCTTTGAGTTGACATTTGCACTGATGGTACAAAAGCAGTGATGGGTAAACTGCTGGTACCTGGGCACAAATCAAGCTGGTGAGAGGAAACTGTAGTAGTCATCTTCAGATTCTTTACCACATTATACTTGTAGTTACAAAAAAAAAGCCAGCTTCATTTATGAATGTTGTGGTAAAGCAGGAAAAAATACCAATCTCATTCAATCTTGACCCTTGAGTATATGTGTATTTTAATATTCCATGTGGGCAGATAGAAAGAATGCATAAAGGCCCTCTGCTGTATACAGAAGTACAGTATTTGACTAAAGGAAAAACACTTGTGTGCCTGAGTTACAAGATTGTATTTTCGTGGAACACCATTTTTACCTGGGACTGTGGCTATTTGTATTAGGTTATTTGACAGATGTTTTCCTGAAAATGCAAATGAACCTGTTACTTCAAGGAAAACAACTGATGGTGTTTTTTGCAAATGGTAAAATTTGAACTTTCAAGGGAAAATCAGATTTTTAAAAATATTATATGCACCACCATGAGCTTGAGAACCTTTAAATACATAAAATATTTCTGAAGTGAGTTGTGATAATAACTAATGTGATTATTTTGCTATTGTATAGTGAAATGTGTCAATATTTGAAAGATCTGTATTATACAGTGAACCAGTATTTTCCATAAGTTCACTGATAGGGTTTCAGATTTCATATCACAGTCAATCTTCAAGAAACTACCACTTGTTCAGTTTTGGTGTCCTACCAGAAAAGAATGTCAACTGTTATCTGAAAGACCTATTAAAATATTTTGTTCTTTTCTAATTACATATCTCTGTGAGGCCGGATTTTTTTCATATGCTTGAACAAAATCAACACTGCAACAGAATGAATGCAGACATAGAGATTAGAATCTAGGAGTGCTTTATGAAGCCAGACATGTAAAAAACATTGTAAAACTATAAAAACAATTTTGGAAAATAGAATTTATTAAAATTATTTTACATGCATTAATATATGTGTTTATTTTAATTAATAAATATTTTAAAATAAGAATTTTAAAGTTTTTAGATTTTATTTATTTATTTATTTTTTGAGAGGAGAAGGTAGGAAGAAAGAGGAGAGAAACATCAATGTTGAGAGAAAACATCAATCAGCTCCCTCTCATATGCCCCCAACTGGGGACCTGGCTGGCAACCCAGGCATGTACCCTGACTGGGAATTCAACCATGGACCTTTCGGTCTACAAGATGATGCTCAACTCACTAAGCCACACCAATCAGGGCACAGTTTTAAAATTTGATGCAGTAAATAGCAATAGGTATAACCCATATAAACAAAGCTCTTTTGGATCCTCAGTAATGTTTAAGATTGTAAAGGAGTCCTGATACAAAACATTTTGAGAACTACTAATTTAGTGCTTTACATAAAAAACTTTCCATATTCATTATCTTGTATTCATAACCACTTTATGAGGTACGTATTACCCAGATTTTGTAGAGCAGAGTACCATGGCAGAAAAAAATTCATATATATAGAAATTAGCAACTGCTCCAAATTACTGCAGTTACACTCTTGGAGGTTTGCTTCGGATTTGAATTTTGTAGTTCTTCTCTCCTAACAACCCCTTTTTTTCCCAACTGAAGTTCCTTATGTTGTTTTATATAGTACAAAATATACATATAATACAGAGTGTATGCACATGCAGAAAAATCAGCAATCATAGGTAAAAAAGTGTGAACTGTCCTTAGTTTTCCCTGCTGGAGATCACTGTTAATCTGCAAAAAGAACCCCTGGAATTTATTAATAAAACATTGTGTATTTATTCTTACATGCTTAAACTTCAGTCACCTTCAAACTACTCTTCTTTTGATTCAATATACCTATCAGGACATTTTTTCCACTGCTCAAAAACAGTTTTTAAACTCATCGATTTTGATGCCTTTTAGTGCTTCTGCCATTTTTGTCTTATCTCTTCCACATGAGCAAAATTTCCCTTTGAGGATTTTTTTCATCCAGGGAAACAAACAAACAAAAAAATCACTCATGGCAAGATCAGGTAAATAGGGAGAGTGGGGCAATGGGGTCATGTGGTTTTTTGTCAAAAACTGCTGAACACTCAGAGCAGTGTAGGCAGGTGCACTTGTAAATCACTCACTATGAAATGGGCGAATGCATTGAAAGAGTCTTAAAAAATTCACTGAATCTGAATGCAGCCTCTCACAACAATGCCAGCTGGTACACTGATACAGATGGGTTCCTAGAACACTCACTTAGTAGGAGAAGCGTGTGCTACAAGGGGCCTGCCCTCTAGAAGACAATTCCAATGTTTTGGGGGTCCCTCCTTGTATATCTATCTAGATGGTTTTCCAAAAATTTTGAATTATCAGTATAAAGTCAGTATTGTATAGTGCTCAGTTAAAAGGATTTTAGAGTCAAATCTTTATTTGAATCCCAGCTCTGAGCTGCTAGCTGCTTGGACAAATTAATATCTAAGATTTAATTCCTCATCTGTAAAATGGGAATAGTGGAAGTGCCTCCATCATAGGGTTGCTGTGAGGGTTACGTAAAATAATGCATGAGAAACAGCACAGCACCTTACATTCCACAAGCAATTAGTAAATGTTAGCTGTTGATGTTGTTGCATATGTGTAGGGAGATAACAGATATACCAGGGTTATCAAAGCATATTTTACATGCAGTAAAATTTATCCTTTTTAGTGCACAGTCCTATGAGTTTTGATAAATCCATACACTTGTATAACTGCCACCTAAAGATATAAAACTATTTCATTGTTGAAAAAACTTCCCTCATGTCCCTTTGTAGACAATCTTTCCCCAACCATCCCCACTAATAACCACACTGATCTGTTTTTTGTATCTTCAGTATATTTTTGCCTTCCCAGAATGTCAAGTAAATGGAGTTATACAATATTTTGTGTCTTCAATCAGTTATGTTACTTAGCATAGTACATTTGAGGTTTGACCATGTTGTAGCATGCATCCCTAGTTTGTCCCTTTTTAGTAATGATTAGTAGTCCATTGAAGAGATGAACCACAATTGGTTTAATTGTTCACCAGTTTATGGACATTTGAGTTGTTTCCAGTGGCTATTACAAATAAAGCTGCTTTGAACATTCAAATACAAGTCTCATGCGGACATCATGTTTTTCTTTTTCTTGAATAAATACCTAGGCATGGAATTTCTGGGTCACTAAGTATGTATTTAATTTTACAAGAAACTGAAGAAGTGTTTTCTGAAGTAGCTGTACTGTTTTCACATTCCCACCAGCAATATATGAGAGTTCCAGTTGCTCCACATCCTTGGAAACAATTGTCATAGTTGGTCATTTTAATTTTAGCCATTGTAGTGAGTATGTAGTTTTACTTGGTTGTTTTAATTTTCATTTCCTTACTGCCTGAAAATATTGAGTATTTTAATGTGCTTATTTGCCTTTCATATAACCTCTTTGATGGAGTGTCCTTATTTTTCTGCCATTTTATCAGATTATTTTCTTTTTCTTCTTTTATTGTTGTAGAAGTCCTTTATATGTGCTGGATATGAGTACTTTCTCAGATTTAGGTATATATTTTCTGAATGTGTTCTAGTTTGTGGCTTGGTTTTTAATTTTTTAAATTGTGTCTTTTGGAGAGTAGGAATTTATAATTTTGAAGAATTCTAATTTTATATCCCATCTAAGAATTTTTTGCTTAATCTTAGGTGGAAAAATATTTTCCCAATGTTTTCTAGACATTTCATAGTTTTGGTGATTACATTTAGGTCTGTGGTCCATTTCATGTACATTTTTGTATATGCTGTGAGGTTAAGGGTTTAGGTGTATTTTCCCATCTATTCTGTTGTTTCAACACTATTTGTTGAAACACAATCCTTTCTCCATTGAGTTGCCTTGGTACCTTTGACAAAAGTTAACTAACCATGTATGTATGGATCTGTTTTGGACTCTATGTGTCTCTCCTGGTGCTAATCCCCATTGTCTTGATTGTTTTAGCTTTATAGTAAGCCTCAAAATCACACAGTATAGCTTCTCCAACTTTGTTCTTTCTTACAATTGTTTTTGCTCATTTTATGTCCTTTGCATTTTTGTATACTTTCAGAATCAGTATGTCAATTTCTATAGAAGAGGCTGCTGGGATTTTCATTGGGATTGGACTGAATCTTTGGAATAATTTCATGAGTGGTGTAAGATAAATAATGGCCCTCAAAGATATCTACTTCTTAATCCATGGAACCTGTGAATATTACCTTCAATGGCAAACCAGATGATAAATAATATGTGATTAAATTAAAGGTCTTTTAATGGAAGAGTATCCTGGATTATCCAGGTGGGCCCTAAATGCAGTCATAGATTTCCATATAAAAAGGAGGCAGAAGGAAAACTATTAAGAGGGGGCAAATTGATGGAAGCAGAGAAAGTGATATGAGGATGCTACGCTGGCTGGTTTTGGTAATGGAGGAAGGGGCCCAAGGAGTGCAAGAAATGCAGCTCTAGAAGTATGAAAAAGTGCCCTGGCTGGTGTGGCTCAATGGATTCAGCACTGGCCTGAGAACCAAAGAACTGCCAGTTCAATTCCCCGCCAGGGCACATGCCTGAGTTGCAGGACAGGTCTCTAGTAGTGGGTGCATGAGAGGCAACCACACATTGATGTTTCTCTCCCTCTCTTTCTCCCTCCCTTTCCCTCTCCCTAAAAATAAATAAATAAAATCTTATAAAAAACGAAACTGGAAAAAGCAAGGAATGGATTCTCCCCTAGTCTCTGGAGGGATCAGGGCTCTGCTGACACCATAGTTGTAACTGAGTAAAACCCATTTTGGACCTCCAGAACTATAAGAAAATAAATATTGTTGTTTTAAGCCACCAAGTTGGTGGTAATTTTTTATAGCAACCATAGGAAACTAATAGAAGATGTAAATCTTAACAATGTTGAATTATTAAATCTACAAACATATATACCTCTCCATTTATTTTGATCTTTAATTTTTCTTGGTAGTTTGGTAGGTTTCAATGTACAAGTCTGTGCATATTTTGTTACATTTATCTTTAAATATTTCATATTTTGATGCTGTTGTAAATTGCAGTTTTTTCATAAACTTTTTTCTTTAAAATTATTTTTATTATAATTGGAAAACACAAATAAAATTAAAAACTAAAAAAAAACACGCACACACAAAAAACAACAACCCAGCAGTCTCCTGAAGGAGACTTCTGAGGGGCAATAATTTAAAAAAAAATTGGGGGGTATCTCTTCTGGTATTTACCTCTATGCTTTTAAGTCATGATATATAAATTGAAACATTTTTAATTTTTAGGATACTTTTAGATTCATAGGAAAGTTTCAGTAAATTATAGATTAAAAATTTCAGTATTCAATGTTTCATTGCTAGCATATAAAAATGCAGTTATATTTTTGGTACATTTTCTTTGTACTCTGCAACTTTGCCTAATTTACTTATTAGATTTAGTAACTGTTTTGTTAGATGATATGATTTTCTACATAGAAAGTCATATTGTCAGCAAATAACAAACCTACTCCTTCCTTTCAAATCTTTATTCCTTTTCTTTCTTCCTCTTTGTTATCATTGTGGCTAGGACCTCAGTACAATGTTGAATAGATATATTGAAGTGGACACATTTGTCTTGTTTATAGTCTTAGGAAGAAAGTATTAAGTCTTTCACTATTAAGCATTATAACTGTGGAGATTTTAATAGATACCTTTCTGTTCCTAATTTGTTTAAAACTTTTATTTTAAATGGGTAGTGAATTATGTCAAATTTTTTTTCTGGAGCTATTGTGATCATCACTTTTTTTTTCTTTTTGAGTCTGTCAATACAGTGAACTTTATTAATTGATATCAAATGTTAAGCCAACCTTGCAATCCTGGCTAAAACCACACTTGATTGTATGTAATATCCTTTTTATATATTGCTGGATTCAACTTGCTAATTTTTAATTTTTTTTTTATCTCTGTTCATGAAGGATACTGGTTTGTAGTCTTATTTTTTTGTCAGGTTTTGGTATTAGGGTAATGCTGGCCTCAAAAAGAAATTGCAAAATGTTTCCTTCTCATCTTTTTTTGCAAGAGTTAGTGAAAAATGGTACCATTTCTTCCTTATATGTTTGGTAGATATTGTCAGTACCTGACATTCTTTTTCTTTCTTTTTTTTTTTGTGAGATACAATTGTGATTTTATTTATTTATTTTTAATTAATTTATTCTTTATTGTTGCTCAAGTAGAGTTGTCTCCATTTTCACCCCAACATGCCCCCCTGCCCCACCCATCCCTGCCTCCCATCCTTGAACCTACCCGCTTTGGCTTTGTCCATATGTCCTTTATACATGCTCCTTGATGGCCCTTCCCCTATT
Source organism: Phyllostomus discolor (assembly GCF_004126475.2). Lineage (NCBI taxonomy): Eukaryota > Metazoa > Chordata > Mammalia > Chiroptera > Phyllostomidae > Phyllostomus > Phyllostomus discolor. The sequence continues at coordinate 42,574,909 of NC_050198.1, read as the reverse complement.
ATCACTCCCCTCTTTGGTTACTGTCAGTTTGTTCTTTATTTTTTTGTTGGAAGGCTTTTAACTATAGTTTTAGTTTCTTTAATAGCAATAGGGATGTGAAAGTATCTATTTTTTCTTGTTTGAACTTTGATAATGTCTTTCTTTCAAAAATTTACTTGCATAAATTTGTTCATAATGTACCCTTATAATCCCTGAAATGTTTGTAGAACTCATAGTGATGTCTCTGCTTTCATTCCTGATATTAGTAACTTGTGTCTATTATCTTTTTCTTTTTTTATTATATGATTTTTTAAATTTTTATTTTAATTCTTGTTCAAGTACTGTTTTCTGTCTTTTATTCCCATCCTAGCCCACACACCCCTCCCTCTCCACCTCCCTCCAATTTCCACCCCCTGTAGTTTTTGTCCATGTGTCCTTTATACTAGTTCCTGTAGACCCTTCCCCTTTTTTTCTTGATTGTTATGGCTATAGGTTTACAAATTTTCTTGGTCTTTGAAAAGAAGCAGCTTTTAGTTTCATAGATTTTTTTCTAATGTCCTTCTCTGTATTTTATTGACTTGTGTGCATATATTTGTTATTTCCTTCCTTCTGTGTACATTTTTAAAGTTTCCTTCTCTTCCTAGTTTCTTTTTTTAAATATTTTATTTATTTATTTTTAGAGGAAGAAGGGAGGGAGAAAGAGAGAGAGAGAGAAACATCAATGTGTGCTTGCTGGGGGTCATGGCCTGCAATTCAGGCATGTACCCTGACTGGGAATCGAACCTGCGACACTTTGGTTTGCAGCCCGGGCTCAATCCACTGAGCTATGCCAGCCAGGGGTCTCCTCCTAGTTTCTTAAAGTGGATCTTAGATCATTGACTTCAGATCTTTTCTGATGTAAACATTTGATGCTGTAAATTTCCTTAAGTATTGCTTTAGCTGCATCTCACAAATTTTGGTATATTGTATTTTTACTTTCATTTAGTCCAGAATTTTTCTAATTTTCCTTGTGTCTTTTTTTCTTTTACCTATGAATTGTTTCAAGAGTGTTCTTTAATTTACAAATATTTTGAGAATTTCCCTACCTTCTTTTTATTGGTTTTCAGTTTTATTTCATTGTGCTTAGGTATTTACTTTTTATGATTCAATTCTTTCAACTTTGTGGAGGCTTGTTTTATAGCCCAGAGTTTAGTGTGTCTTGGTCAATTTTCCATGTGTTCTTGGAAGGAATTTGTATTCTGCTTGTATTAGAAGGAATGTTTTATCAATATCAATTAGGTCATGTTGGTTGATAGTGTTATTACTATCTTGTATATCCTTAGTAATGTTCTGTGTATTCTAGAAATTACTGAGAGAGAAGTTACATTCCAATAATAATTGTGGATTTTTCTATTTATCCTTAATATTTTAAATATTAATTTTATATTTATTTATTTTTTATTTTAATATTTGTTCAAGTACAGTTTTCTCCCTTTTACTCCCATTCCAGCCCACCCACCCAACACTCCCCACTTCCCTCCCATTACCACCCTCACCCTAGGTTTTGTCCATGTGTCCTTTATATTTGTTCCTATAAACCCTACACATTCTCCCCTGAAATTCCCTCTTTTCTCCCCTCTGCTCACTGTCAGCCTGTCCTCTATTTCAGTGTATTTGACCATATTTTGTTTGTTTCTTTGTCTTCTTGTTTAGGTTCCTGTTAAAGGTGAGATCATATGGTATTTGTCTTTCACTGCCTGGCTTATTTCGCTTAGCATAATGCTTTTCAGCTCCATCCATGCTTTTGCAAAGGATAGGATCTCCTTCTTTCTTTCTGCTGCATAGAATTCCACTGTGTAAATGTATCATAGTTTTTGATCCATTCATCTACTGATGGGGACCTAGGTTGCTTCCAGCACCTAGCTATAGTAAATTGAGCTGCTATGAACATTGGGGTGCAAAGATTCTTTTGGGTTGGTGTTTCAGGGTTCTTAGGATATAATCCCAGCAGTGGAATTGCCAGGTCAAAAGGCAGATCCATTTTTAGTTTTCTGAGGAAGTTCCATACTGCTTTCCATAGTGGTTGTGCCAGTCTGCAGTCCCACCAACAGTGCACTAGGGTCCCCTTTTCTCCACAACCTCTCCAACACTTGTTGTTTGTTGCTTTGTTTATGATGGCCATTGTGACTGGTGTGAAGTGGTATCTCATTGTGGTGTTAATTTGCATCTCTCTGATAGCTAGTGATATTGAACATTGTTTCATGTGTCTTTGGATCTTCTGTATGTCCTCCTTGGAGAAGTGTCTGTTCAAGTCCTTTGCCCATTTTTTAATTGGGTTGCTTGTCTTCTTAGAGTGGAGTTGTGTAAGTTCTTTATATATTTTCGAGATTAAACCCTTGTCTGAGGTATCATTGGCAGAAATGTTTTCCCATACAGTTGCTTCTCTTTTTATTTTGATACTGTTTTCTCTAGCTGTGCAAAAGGTTTTAATTTTGATGAGGTCCCATTTGTTTATTCTTTCCTTTATGTCCCTTGCTCTAGGAGACATGTCAGTAAAAAAGTTTCTGCGTGAAATATCTGAGATTTTCCTACGTACGTTCTCTTCTAGGACTTTAATGGTGTCATGGTTTATACTTAAGTCTTTTATCCACCTTGAATTTATTTTTGTATAAGGTGTAAGTTGGTGCTCAAATTTCATTTTTTTTTTTTGCATGTGGCTGTCCAGTTCTACCACCACCATTTGTTGAAGAGGCTATTTTTATTCCATTTTATGTTGCTGCTTCCTTTGTCGAATATAAATTGACCGTAGAGACTTGGGTTTATTTCTGGGCTCTCTGTTCTGTTCCATTGGTCCATGTGCCTGTTTTTATGCCAGTACCAGGCTGTTTTGATTACAGTGGCCTTGTAGTACAGTTTAGTGTCAGGTATTGTGATCCCTCCTACTTTACTCTTCTTTCTCAAAATTGCAGCAGCTATTCGGGCTCATTTATGCTTCCATATAAATTTTTTAAGTGTTTGTTCTATGTCTGTGAAATAAGCTGTTGGTACTTTAATAGGTATTGCATTGAATGTGTAAATTGCTTTGGGTAGTATGGACATTTTGATGATATTAATTCTTCTAATCCATGAACACGGTATATCTTTCCATTTGTTTGTGTCTTCCTTGATTTCTTTCCTCAGTGTTATGTAGTTTTCTGAATACAGGTCTTTTACCACTTTGGTTAGGTATATTCCTAGGTATTTTATTTTTCTTTTTGCTATTTCAAATGAGATTTTTTTCTTGATTTCTGCTCCTGCTGTTTCATTGTTGGTGTACAGAAATGCCTTTGATTTCTGAATATTGACTTTGTATCCCGCTGTTTTGCCTGATTCATTGATTAGGTCAAGCAGTTCTTGGTGGAGTCTATAGGATTTCCTATGTACACTATCATGTCATCTGCAAACAGTGACAGTTTTGTTTCCTCCTTTCCGATTTGGATGCCTTTTATTTTTTTCTTGTCTGATCGCTGTGGCTAAAACTTCCAGTACTATATTGAATAGAAGTGGTGAAAGTGGACAGCATTGTCTTGTTCCTGATCATAGTGGAAATCATTTTAATATTTGCCCATTGAGTATGATGATGGCTGTATGTCTCTCATATATGGCCTTTATTATGTTGAGGAATGCTCCCTCTACTCCCACTTTGCTGAGTGTTTTCATCATAAATAGGTGCTGTACCTTATCAAATGTTTTTTCTGCATCTATTGATATGATCATGTGGTGTTTGTCTTTGCTATTGTTTATGTGATGTATTACATTTACTGATTTGTAAATATTGTACCATCCTTGAATCTCTGAGATGAATCCCACTTGACAATGGTGTATGATCTTTTTTATTTTTTATTTCAATCATTGTTCAAGTACAGTTTTCTCCCCACTACTCCCATTCCAGCCCACCCACCCAACCCTCCCCCCTTCCCTCCCATTACCCCCACCCCTAGCTTTGGTCCGTGTGTCCTCCAAATTTGTTCCTGTAAACCCTACCCATTCCCCCCTGAAATTCCCTCTTCTCTCTGCTCTAGTCACTGTCAGACTATCCCCTATTTCAGTGTCTTTGGTTATATTTTGCTAGTTTTTTGTTTTGTTTTGTTTTGTTGTTTAGATTCCTGTTAAAGGTGATATCATGTAGTATATGTCTTTCACTGCCTGGCTTGTTTCACTTAGCATAATGCTTTCCAGCTCCATCCATGCTGTTGCAAATGGTAGGAGCTCCTTCTTTCTTTCTGCTGCATAGAATTCCATTGTGTAAATGTACCATAGTTTTTTGATCCATTCATTTACTGATGGGCATCTAGGTTGCTTCCAGCACCTAGCTATTGTAAATTGTGCTGCTATGAACATTGGGATGCATAGGTTCTTTTGAATTAGTGTTTTAGTATTCTTAGGATAGAGTCCCAGCAGTGGAATTGCCGGGTCAAAAGGCAGATCCATTTTTAGTTTTCTGAGGAAGTTCCATACTGCTTTCCATCGTGGTTGTACCAGTCTGCAGTCCCACCAACAGTGCACTAGGAACCCCCTTTCTCCACAACCTCTCCAACACGTGTTGTTTGTTGCTTTGTATATGATGGCCATTCTGACTGGTGTGAAGTGGTATCTCATTGTGGTGTTGATTTGCATCTCTCTGATGGCTAGCGATATTGAGCATCGTTTCATGTGTCTTTGGATTTTCTGTATGTCCTCCTTGGAGAAGTGTCTGCTCAAGTCCTTTGCCCATTTTTTAATTGGGTTACTTGTCTTCTTAGAGTGGAGTCGTGTAAGTTCTTTATATATTTTGGAGATTAAACCCTTGTCTGAGGTATCATTGGCAGAAATGTTTTCCCATACAGTTGGTTCTCTTTTTATTTTGATACTGTTTTCTTTAGCTGTGCAAAAGCTTTTAATTTTGATGAGGTCCCATTTGTTTATTCTTTCCTTTATGTCCCTTGCTCTAGGAGACAAGTGAGTAAAAAAGTTTCTGCATGAAATATCTGAGATTTTCCTACCTACATTCTCTTCTAAGACTTTAATGGTGTCATGCTTTATATTTAAGTCTTTTATCCACCTTGAATCTATTTTTGTATAAGGTGTAAGTTGGTGCTCGAGTTTCACTTTTTTGCACGTAGTTGTCCAGTTCTCCCAACACCATTTGTTGAATAGGCTATTTTTATTCCATTTTATGTTGCTGCTTCCTTTGTCAGCTATTAATTGACCGTAGAGTCTTGGGTTTATTTCTGGGCTCTCTGTTCTGTTCCATTGATACATGTGCCTGTTTTTATGCCAGTACCAGGCACTTTTGATTACAGTGGCCTTGTACTATACTTTAGTGTCAGGTATTGTGATCCCTCCTACTTTACTCTTCTTTCTCAAAATTGCAGCACCTATTTGGGGTCGTTTATGGTTCCATATAAATTGTTGAAGTGTTTGTTCTATGTCTGTGAAATATGCCATTGGTACTTTAATAGGTATTGCATTGAATGTGTAAATTGCTTTTGGTAGTATGGACTTTTTGATGATATTAATTCTTCCAATCCATCAACACGGTATTGGTTTCCATTTGTTTGTGTCTTCCTTGATTTCTTTCCTCAGTGTTATGTAGTTTTCTGAATACAGGTCTTTTACCTCTTTGGTTAGGTTTATTCCTAGGTATTTTATATTTCTTTTTGCTATTTCCAATGAGATTTTTTTCTTGATTTCTGCTTCTGCTGTTTCATTGTTGGTGTACAAAAATGCCTTTGATTTCTGGATATTGACTTTGTGTCCCGCTGTTTTGCCAAATTCATTGATTAGGTCAAGCAGTTTTTTGGTGGAGTCTATAGGAATTTCTATGTACACTATCATGTCATCTGCAAACAGTGACAGTTTTGTTTCCTCCTTTCCAATTTGGATTCCTTTTATTTCTTTTTCTTGTCTGATTGCTGTGGCTAGAACTTCCAGTACTATATTGAATAGAGTGGTGAAAGTGGACATCCTTGTCTTGTTCCTGTTCTTAGTGGGAAAGATTTTAATTTTTGCCCATTCAGTATAATGTTGGCTGTAGGTTTCTCATATGTGGCCTTATTATGTTGAGGAATGCTCCCTCTATTCCCACTTTACTGAGTGTTTTTATCATAAATGCGTGCTGTACCTTATCAAATGCTTTTTCTGCATCTATTGATATGATCATGTGGTTTTTGTCTTTGCTTTTGTTTATGTGATGTATTACATTTACTGATTTGCGAATATTGTACCATCCTTGCATACCTGGAATGAATCCCACTTGGTCATGGTGTATGATCTTCCTAATGTACTGTTGGATGAGGTTTGCGAGTATCTTGTTGAGGATTTTAGTGTCAATGTTCATCAGCGATATTGGCCTGTAGTTTTCTTTCTTTGTTGTGTCTTTATCTGGTTTTGGAATTAAGATGATGTTGAAAAGAGTGAAAAGAGTTGAAAAGAGTTTGGGAGTCTTCCATCTTTTTGGATTTTTTGCAATAGTCTGTGAAGGATAAGTGTTAGTTCTTCCTTAAATGCTTTGTAGAATTCTCCTGTGAAACCATCTTGTCCAGGGCTTTTGTGTGTTGGGAGTTTTTTGATTAGTGCTTCAATTTCTTTTGCTGTTATTTGTTTGTTCAGGCTTTCTGCTTCCATTTTATTGAGTTTTGGAAGATTATATTTTTCTACAAATTTGTCCATTTCATCTAGGTTTTCAAATTCCTGGCATACAGCTCTTTGTAGTAATTTGTTACAATCCTTTGTATTTCTGTGGTATCTGTTGTAATCTCTCCTCTTTCATTTCTGATTGTGTTTATTTGGGTTTTCTCTCTTTTTTTCTTGATGAGTCTACTTATAGGCTTGTTGATTTTGTTTATCTTTCCAAAGAACCCACTCTTGGGTTCATTGATGTTTAGAATTGTGCTTTTAGTCTCTATGTCATTTAATTCTGCTCTGATCTTGGTTATATCCTTCCTTCTGCTTGCTCTGGGCTGTCTTTGTTGTTGTTCCTCAAGTTCTTGTAGACTTAGGGTTAGATTGTTTGTTTGAAATGTTTCTGACTTTTTTAGGTGGACCTGTATCGCTATAAACTTGCCTCTCAGGGCTGCCTTGGCTGTGTCCCATAAGTTTTGGGTTTTTATGAGTTCGTATTCATTTGTTTCCAAAAACTGTTTGATTTCTTCCCTAATATCATTCTTGACCCATTCATTGTTTAATAGCATGCTGTTTAGTCTCGATGAATTTGAGAGTTTTGGGTTTTTTTCCTTGGGGTTGGTTTCTAGTTTCAGTCCCTTGTAATCCGAGAAATTGCTTGGTATGATTTCAATTTTTTTGAACTTGTTGAGGCTTGTTTTGTGTTCCTATCATGTGGTCAATCTTTGAAAATGTTCCATGTACATTTGAAAAAAATGTGTATTTAGCTTCTTTGGGATGGAGGGTTCTGTAAATATCAGTAAAGCCCACTTCGTCTAGGGTATTGTTCAATGCCTCAATATCTTTGTTGATATTTTGTTTGGAAGATCTGTCCATTTTTGATAGTGGGGTGTTAAAATCCCCCACAATAATTGTGTTGCTGTCCATATCTTTCTTGAAGTCCTCTAAGATTTTCTTTATGTATTTGGGTGCTCCTATGTTGGGTGCATATATATTTCCAATATTTATGTCTTCTTGGTGAATTCTTCCCTTGAGTATTATGAAATGACCTTCTGGGTCTCTCTTTATCGTCCTTCTTTGTAAGTCTATTTTGTCAGACATGAGTATTGCTACCCCGGCTTTTTTTTTTCCTGTCCATTTGCTTGGAAAATTTGTTTCCAGCCCTTCACTTTCAATCTGTGCAGATCTTTTATCCTGAGGTGGGTCTCTTGTAGACAGCATGTGTGTGGGTCATGTTTTCTTATCCAATCAGGTACTCTATGTCTTTTGATTGGAGCGTTTAATCCATTTATGTTTAAGGTTATTGCTGATAGGTACTTATTCATTGCCTTTTATATACGTGTGATCCTCTCTCACTCTCTCTTTTCCTTTCTTTCCTTAAAGCAGTCCCTTTAGCATCTCTTGCAGAGCTGGTTTAGTGGAGGTGTATTCTTTTAGACTTCTTTTGTCTCCGAAGCTTCTTATTTGGCCTTCTATCTTAATTGAGAGCCTTGCTGGGTAAAGTAGTCGTGGTTGCAGGCCTCTGGTTCTCATTTCTTGAATTATTTCTTTCCATTCTCTTCTGGCTTGGAGTGTTTCCATTGAGAAGTCAGCTGTTAGCCTTATTGGGGCCCCCTTGTATGTTACTTCCTGTTTCTCCCTTGCTGCCTTTAAGATTCTCTCTTTGTCTTGAAATTTTGCCATTTTAGTTATGATGTGTCTTGAGGTGGGCCTCTTTGGGTTCCTCTTGATTGGGACTCTCTGTGTTTCCTGGATTTGTGTGACTTTTTGTCTCATCAAATTAGGGAAGTTTTCCATCATCACTTGTTCAACTAGGTTTTCTATCCCTTGTTCTTCTTCTTCTCCTTCTGGTATCCCTATTATACGGATATTATTACGTTTCATATTGTCTTGCATTTCTCTTAATCCCTCTTCATTTTTTCTGAGCCTTTTTTCCTTTTCTTGCTCTTTCTGGGTGTTTTCTTCTACTTTGTCCTCTAGCTCGCTGATCCAATCTTCTGCTTCATCGATCCTGCTTTTCATTCCTTCTACTGTGTTCTTCATTTCAGAAATTGTATTCTTCATTTCCTCTTGGCCCTTGTTGAGAGTTTCTATTTCCTTTTTTATGCTGATGTAATTTTCATTGAGTTCATTGTAGCTTCCCTGTAGTTTTTCATGGCTCATTGTGAGCTCATTGAGCTTCCTGACAATCACTGCTTTGAATTCAATATCTGATAGTTGAATTGCCTCTGTTTCATTTAGCATTCTTTTTGAGGCTTCCTCCTTTCCTTTCATTTGGGGATTATTTCTTTGTCTTCCCATTGTTTGTGAAACTCTTCTTATTCGCCTCAGCTTCTTATATTGATCTGTTCTGGCTCCCTGGGTTTATGGTGTGAAGTTCTTTAGTAGAATAGCAGTGAGTTTCAGTGGTGCTGTTTGTTTGATCTCCCAAGCTCACTGGTCTTGGGCTGTCGTTTAAGTTGGCTTTGTGTTTGCCTTTGGGTTTTGATTGTTGTTGAGCCTTTCTTTGGTGGTTCCTTCCCACCAGCTGGTTAAATGAGGGTCACTCTGTCCCCCACCTCCTGTATTTTGTGGTGCTTGTGAGTGCAGTTTGTGTTGAAGCTGGTTCTTCTGTGTGTAAAAGTTTTTAAGGATTCTCTCTTGCTCTTGTTAAGTTGTTTGTATTGGGTACTGTCTCTGCTGTTTAGTTGTATTTCCAGATAGGTCCTAGATTGAGGTTTGTGTGGTTACCACTCCCTCCTTCTCCTTCTTCTGTTGTTATCTGTTAATGGTTCCTTTGTTGTTGGGTTTCCTCTTCCAGTGGGTATTGTGGTGTTCACCGCTTCCACCTACTCTTTTTTGTGATCAGTTGGAGGGGGAGGCAAAATGGTTTATGACAGCAAGATAGTATTCTATGATATTTACAGTAGCAGCCAGTAGAGAAGAGATCGGAGATCCTTTGACTATGTACAGTGTTAACCATGATCTTCCACCCAGATCTGATTTTTAGAAAGGATGGAAAGAAGATAAGACTCTTGTTGAGGAAGGAAGGATTGTGAGTTGGATCTAGAAAGCAGTGAGGTTGTGGGAGGTCAGATTCTAAGGTAAGGTGAGAGTGAAAGATAGTAAATAGGTGTAGTGTGTGAGAGAATACATTTAACCACTACAGTATTAGAGTTCAAGAAACCTTGAAATGGGCTAAGTTCTTGGAAGGGTGTTGTGAGGAAATTAAAATTGCATGGAACAGCAATTATTTACAATAATATTAGGTCAACAATCGTATGACAGAATCTATGATATCTTGGTAACAAGAATAGAGAGTACAGAATCTCGAGTAGGGTGCTAAGGGGCACAGGTGAGTTAAAGGACAGTAGATTAGCAATACACTATGAAAGAGATATCAGGGGGAAGCTGTCAGGTCATACAAAATAACCAGCCTAGCATAGCAGACTATGCAAAAAGAAGAGGGATACAAAAATACTATTAAAAAAGATGTAAGAATACTGGAAAAATAATAATAATACAAATGTGCAATAACTTGCAGGTTCTCTGTAATAGCAGAGTGAAATTTGTCTCAGTGTCCCAGCTGTTGTTATTCCCCTTCTTTGGGTTCAACTTTGGTCTTTTCACAGATTCAGGGTTTTGTCTCACTAGGTAGGTATTTAAAAAAAATAAAAATAAAAAAGGCAGACAAAAGAAGGACGAAAAGATAAAATTGGAGGAAAGAAAGGAGGAAGGAATAAAACAAGAAAGGAAAGAGAGGAAAAAGAAATTAAAAGAGAATAAAAATAATAAAAATTGAAAAATTAAGAATTGTTAAAAAAAAATAAAATCAATTTAAAAAGTCTCATGGTGGCCAAACTGGTTTTTCTGCTCTTGCTGGCTGCGGCAGACTGAGGGGTGATTGGTGTGGCTTTTCTTTCATGGTCAGAGGTGCGCACTGTCTGGGAAGCTAACGTGGCTCCTCAGCCCTGCACACTGGGTGTGGGAATCAGGTCTTTCCCCAGGGTTACTGCTGTGGACTGGGGTGCGGGGCTGCTCTCCCCGTGCGCCCATGCCTGTGTGCCCTTGGCTGGGTGGCAGGGAGGCTGGAGCGATTGATCACTTTAGGAGAATTCCCCAAACAGTGTCTGTCTATTCACTCTTTCCTTTTGAGAAATTCCTCCCGTTCAAGCCTGCCGCTCCACACAGTGGCCTGGCTCTTCCCACCACCAAACACTCCAGCCAGACCGGTGACTGTGGGGATCAGGGCCCGCTGAGCGACCCAGCCCCTCCGATGTCCACAGCCTCCAAAGGTGCTCACAGCCCTTGTGTGTTTGCTAGCACCTGGATTCCATCCAGTGCCGCTCAGAGCCTGTTTGGCTGGGGAGGGAGCAATTGTCCTGGCTCTCTCCCAAGGACTCTGTGGCAAACTCAGCAGCGGGCACTGGGTCTGGGGCTGCAGCCCCCGGACCACATGCTGGTCCCTGGGACCCTACCTTATTGCAGCACTCTTCTTAGGGTCCGGTTTTTCCATTCTGCCACATTCCTTGGTCCCTTATTTTCACATATGCTGAAGTATGTTGGTTGCTTGCTTCTCTACTCCATAGATCAGTCAGGATTTTCTCCCCTGAGCAGAGGAAAGCCGAATCTGTTCCTTCCTACTCTGATGCCATCTTAGATCTCTCAAATATTAATATTTTCTACTGCATTTTGAAGTTTTCTTATTAGTTATATAAATATTTGCAGTTGTTAGATCCTCTTTGACAAATTGACCTCCTTATCATTATGAACTGCCTCTATTTATATCTAGTAATTTTCCTTATTCAAAAATATGCCTTGTCTCATATTGTGATAGGTAGAATGTGTTCCTGAAGATGTGCAGGCCCTAAGCCCTGGAACCTGTGAATATCTTATGTTACATGATAAAGGAGACTCTGTAGATGTATTTTATTTTAATTTCTATTGCTTCCAGAACAAATTACCACAGATTTAGCATCTTAAAACTACACAAACTTATTATCTCACAGTTTGTAGGTCAGAAGTACAGGTACAGCATGGCTTTAGTATCAATCTTTTGGTGTCTCTGGGCCACACAGGAAGAAGAGTTGTCTTGGAGCACATATTAAATACACAAACAGTAACAAAAACTGATGAGCAAAAAAAAAAAAAGGTTTTAAGTAAATTTATGATTTTGTATTAAGCCATATTCATAGCTATCCTGGACCACATGTGGCCCACGTGTTGCGGGTTGGATACCCTTGGACTTAGTTGAATCTTCTGTTTAGAGTCTCACAAAGTTAAAATCAAGATATCAGAAGGGCTGTGCAGGAGGTCCTTGAAGAGAGTCATTTCATTATAACACTGATGAGATAGCATAAGACCTTAACTCTTGTTTATATCATTTAACCTGTAGTAAAATTAGTTTTGTTTATGTCATTTTACTTAAAGTCACAGAACCTGTCAACAGTATTAACTGAGGACTTACTGTATTCCTTTTTGGAAGGTCTGGGGATTGATTGGTCTGTTTCCAGACTTGTTCAAGTTGTCAGAATTTAGTTCCTTGTGGTTATAGGGCTGAGGACATCATTTCCTTCATAGCTGTCAACCAAGAATCATTCTCAGCTTCTTGAGTTTGCCTGCATTCCCTGGTTCATGGACCCCTTCCTCTGACTTCAAAGGCAGCCAAGGCAGGTCATATCCTTCTCATGTTTGAAATCTATCTTCCCCTTCTGTTTCATCTCTCTTCTCCCCCACATTTCTCTGACTTACTTATATGCGGCCTTTTGCTTTTAAGGGCTCATATGATTTCACTGGACTCACCTAGATAATCTGGAATAATCTCCCTGTTTTAAGGTCAGCTGATTAGTAATCATAATTCTATCTGCAAACTTTTTTCATGGTAGTACCTAGATTTGTGATTGATTGAATAACCATGGGACAGGAAATTTAGGGAATATCTTTTGAATTATGTCTACCACGGCTATGGACTTAAAGATAAGGAAGGAATAGTATCTTGGATTATCCGTGGACCCAACATAATCACATGAGCTCTTAAAAGCGGAGAACTTTCTCAGGAAGCAGGAGCAATATGGCAGAAGGAAAAGTCAGGAGAATTCCAAGCATGAGAAAGATGTGATATGCTATTGCTGGTTTTGAGATGTGAAGTCCTATGTATAGGGATTAGAGAGGGACTCCTAGTATCTAAGGGTGGCCCCCACCTGACAGCCGAAAAAAACCTGGGACCTCAGTCCTAGAAACACAAGAAACCAGAATGCCAACAACCTGAATGAAGCAAATTCTTCCCAGGGTCTCCTGAAAGAGCCCAGCCAACTAACATCTTGATTTCAGCCTTATGAGATTGAACAGAGACCAACTAAGCCTGTCTGGACTTCTGACATGTAGAACTATAAAATAATACATTGTATTATTTTAAGCTTCTAATTTTGTGGTAATTTGTTACAGCAGCAATAGAAGACTAGAATAGATATTAATATAGTCATTCCAACTTTCTTTTTTAAAAAAAATATTTATTTATTTTTAGAGAGAGGGGAAGGGAGGAAGAAAAAGGAGAGAAACATCAACGTGTGGTTGCCTGTCATGTGCCCCTACTGGGGACCTGACCCACAACCCAGGCATGTGCTCTGACTTGGAATTGAACTAGCGACTCTTTGCTTCCCAGACCAGCACTCAGTCTACTGAGCCACACCAGCCAGGGCTCATTCCAACTTTGTTTTGATTAGTGTTTTCTTGAAAACTTTTCCTGTCCTTTTGCTTTCGTTCTGTCTTTGAGTTTATAGGTAGATAAAGTGGGTTTCCTATAGATAGAATACAGTTGTCTTGCTTTTAAAATCTAATCTGACAATCTTGACTTTTAATTGGTATTTATATAATTTACATTTAATGTAATTGTTGATAGAGTTGGGGTTTAATTAATTTCTTGCTACAGCCTGGAAAGAGCCTCTAGTCAGTAAGCTGAGACAATAACAGAGTTTATCTTCTTTGTTTTTCCTTTTCTTCTGCCATCATGGTCCTTCACTGCCTGTTGTCCAACATCTAAAAATTGCTTCAGCCCTGAGTGCAGGCCTGTGAACCAAAGGGTCACCAGTTGATTCCCGGTCAGGGCACATGCCTGGGTTGCAAGCCAGATCTGTCGTGGGGGGTGTGAGAGAGGCAACCACACATTGATGTTTCTCTTCCTTTCTTTCTCCTTCCCTTCCCCTCTCTCTAAAACTAAATAAAATCCTTTAAAATTTTTAAAAATAAATAAAAAATATTGTTTCATATAGTTTGTCCAATTTCTTGTTTAAGGTGGGAAGGAGACTCCCATTCCTCTTATTACATAAAAAAGTAGAAGTGGAAATCCTCAACAATGTAATTTCTTCCTTCTTTAAGAAAAATATTTTACTTATTTATCTTTAGGGAGAGGGGAGGGGAGGGAGAAAGAGGGAGAGGAATATCAATGTGTGGTTGCCTCTAGTGCACCCCTACTGGGGACCTGGCCTGCAACTCAAGCATGTGCCCTAACTGGGAATTGAACCAGCGACCCTTTGGTTTGCAGGCTGGCACTGAATCCATTGAGCCACACCAGCCAGGGCAACAATGTAATTTCTAATTAATATTTTAAGGATATACTCTTTAGGAAATCCTTTTCATGTGGAAAGAGGGAGAAATGAAGAGAAATTTATTCAGTCATGAAAAATATAATACATGTACTAAAATGTTACTGTATATGAACAGGACAGATGACAGCCTTTTATTTTTATTTTTTAAAATATTTTATTTTTTAATTTATTTTTGGAGAGGGGAAGGGAGTGAGGAAAACATTAATGTGTGGTTACCTCTCACATACTCCCTACTGGGGACCTGGCCCGCAACCCAGGCATGTGCCCTAGACTGAGAGTCAAACCAGAGACTCTTTGTTTCACGGGCCAGCACTCAATCCACTGAGCCACACCAGCCAGGGCCAAATGGCAGCCTTTTAAAAAACAGAGTCAAATAATCAGCCAGTGACAGAACTTGACCATATCCTGAACATATCAACCTTTTCCAGTCTCCATGTCTTGGTATGGCTAGTTCCTTCTGTTTGGCATGCATCCTCATCTTACATTCTTTCCAGCCTCGCAGTGTTCCATGTTTCCTTTGGAACCGGTTCCAGGGTTATCACCTCTGTGCTTCCCGGTACCCCATATTTACTCTGGTGGGCTCCCATCACACCCTGCTCCATAGCACCATTATGGCACATGTCATGCTATATTATAAGTATATGTTTCTATGTGGATGCCCTCCTACAGGAAGCCCTGGAAAGCAGGGAACTGATTTCAGTCTTCTTTATGTTTCTCTTATCCCCTAACAAAGTATGTAACATAGAACTTGTTAGTAAACTGTTGTTGAATTAGTAACTATTGTCATGTCTAAAAGATATTGCTGTTATTATTCCCCATTTCAGTATCACATATTTATAAATGTGAACCCTCTTTAATCATTTTACTTTTCTCCTAGTAAATTCCTCATCTATGCCTGTCTACTGCTATTCTCTGTGCTGCTGGCTCTTCGTCTGGATGGCATCATTCAGTGGAGTTACTGGGCTGTCTTTGCACCAATATGGCTGTGGAAGTTAATGGTCATTGTTGGAGCCTCCATTGGAACTGGAGTTTGGGCACGAAATCCCCAATATCGGTAATACTGCTTTATAAAACCTATTAGTCTATACTGAGGGAGCAATATCTTGGTTTTCACTTTGGATAAAGTAAGTAGTGTTTTCTTTTCTACCTATCTAGGGTTTTATAAGAACTATAATACAGACAAACTGAGTTCTAGTCTGAATTTTTAAAAATTATGTGTTTGACTTGCATTTTATTGCAAAAGCAGTGTTATTTTGGATGGTTCGTTTCCTAGGCAACTTACAAAAACCAATGTAATCTAAAGTACATGCCAAGTATAGAACTGTTATGGCCATGCTAAACTAGGAAGTATGAAACCACTGTATTTTTAGAAGTTCTACAAACCAAAGTTCTAGCTATAATCATCGGGGATATATCCTGCTCTAGTTCAGTCCTGGAACTAGGCCTCCTCTTGTCTCAGACTCCTAGTTCTGGAGCTTTAGGACTGTTCTCAGTGTAAGGGAGGTAACTTGACCATGGAGAAATGAATTCCTGAAATGGGGAAAGAAGAGGCCCAGATACTGTGCAGGAAAGCAGAGCCTTTGGTAGTTGGGCAGATGTGTGACCTTTACCTTCAGCTCTTCTATGCCTTTCTTCTTGGATGGCTTAGCTGTTCCTATTGCCAGGGGTGAAATCACTCCAGTGTGTAGCCTGGAGCTGCTGGGGCCTTTGAGAGTCTCTTTCCTCCCTTGCAGAGATTGGAACTCCAGAAAAGATAAAAAGGGGGAACTGAGAAAGGGGCTATTCTAAACCTGCACCAGGATTGTGGGAAGTGAAGGAATACACAGTAGACAGATGCAGAAGAAAAGGAGGAACACATGCAGCTGCTCATGTGAGAAAAGTATAGATGTTATGATACTCAACTTGTTTAATTCTTGGTAATTGACATTAAAATCTTATTTTTACTTTAATGTTTTACAAGACTTAGATCTTGTAAAACAACATTACTACATACATGTCTAAGAACTTTAAAATAGCCACACAAAAAGCCTTGGCAGATGGAGGACATTCATGTGTAGCTGTTTTAAAGTTATTAGATTCTTTTCAGATTACCTGTATGGCTGCAAATATTTTTTTTAATGAGACACTTTCAGATATCTAACATTTACTACTCCAAAAATGAAAAGTTAAATTACTGAACATTTGGGATATCATTAATTGACATTTAGAATCTTTTTGAACTTTTCACTTTTGTTTAAGGTCTTTGGAACAAGGAAAGGAATTGTATATATGTAGTTTAGTGTACTAACTATACAGATGTGGTCACCCTGGTATCAACAGTAGTCAAGGAAACATTGTTGGGTCCTAGAGAGATAACCATTGACTTTATTTTCTCTGTGTTCTAAACTCAGTTGTATTTATCATCATCAAGACACATTATAAATGTTCATCCATATTTTGAATGAAACATTGTAGGCCTTCCAAATTTATTATGAAGCATTTTCCTGATTGGTGGCATTATTATTTTTCTGTTGTTCATCTGGTAAGTTCATGCATGATATTTAGACAGCCAATAAAACTGACTTTGTTTAAGAACAGTTTTAACTTTTTTGCTTTTCTCTCTTTCATCTGCAGGTGTTAATTTATCCTAATGGAATAGAAAGGAAAATAAAAAGGCATTAATACTTTTTATTTGCATTTTAAAATAGCACCTAACAATAGTTACTGTATTTTCTTGAAATATAACTCACATTTGTTCATGGAGTTAGAGTTATTTCTATAGTACTGCATGAAATGTGATTTACATGGTTTTTAATTCATTAAGAAATGAGGATCAGTCCTGGCTAGTGTGGCTCCATGGATTGAGTGCCAGCCTGTGCACCAAAAGGTTGTCAGTTCATTTCCCAGTTGGGGCACATGCCTTGGTTGCAGGCCAGGTCCCCAGTTGGGGGAATACAAGAGGCAATTGATTGATGTGTCACTTGCACATTGATATTTGTCTCCCTCCCTTCCCCTTCTCTAAAAGTAAATAAAATCTTAAAAAAAGAAAATGAGGATCATAAGATTTAATGTATATTTGTCAGTTTTTAGCAATAGAAGTGATCAACTTGAATAATCTTAGAAGAAGATGAATTTAAAGTTATGAACTAAAGTGTTTTATATACTAGATGAAATAATAACTGGCTATTACTTCTGAGAATATCTTTATATTGTTAAAACTTTAAGTCTGGTTTGGTTGTACTGTTTATTTCTTGTCATGTATTAGTTCTATATTTAAAGGATCACCTGTTACATATTAAGTTTAAGTTAGCTTTCTACTTGATATTTCCTTTGCTTTTTGTCAAATTTGCAAATACAACTCACATTACCAACATAAGTTGGTATTTTCCCTGGACTGTTTGTTTATTATGGAGACTGAACTGAGGATGTTTTTCTTCTTCTATCTTGTTTTAGAGCAGAAGGAGAAACATGTGTAGAGTTTAAAGCCATGCTAATTGCAGTGGGTATCCACTTACTCCTGTTGATGTTTGAAGTGCTGGTCTGTGACAGGATCGAGCGAGGCAGTCATTTCTGGCTTCTGGTCTTCATGCCGTTGTTCTTTGTTTCCCCGGTGTCTGTTGCAGCTTGTGTTTGGGGCTTTCGACATGACAGGTCACTGGAGGTAAGATTTCGATTTCATACATTTAAGAATAGTCAGTTATTGTTATGTAGATTTCTTGCCCTTTGTTAGGAAGAGATTGATCATTAACTCTAGGTTATGGTATATAAGGAAACAAAAGACCAGGGAAAGAATCACATTTTACTTTCTTCAGTTAAAACACTGGGTTTTCACCCAGACAATCAACCTTCTTCCAGCTTCACATCTTTGCCTGCCCACCTGTTTCAGTCAGACTTTCCATGAGAAAGAGAACCAATAGGATAGATGAAGATGTAGTTAGATATAGATGATATAGATATAGATATATAGATATAGATTATAGATATAAGCTAATTTATTTTAAGGAGTAACTCATTCAGGGCAGGACTGGGATCCCATTTCACTGCACGTGCACTGAACAGCGTGAAAGCTGTGGGCCCATGGCCCTATGTAGATTGGTTCTGGGGAGAACTTGACATTTGTTTTGTGGGTAAAAAGTGGAATAAGGAGATGGCAATTGGGTTGGAAGGAAGCTGGAGGGAGGCTTACTTAGGGTGTGTGAACCTTGAGAGGAAGGTGCCTGTGGAGAGGAAGAGTAATGGAGCAAGGGCCTGTGGGAAATAGAGGGAATGGGACCCTGAGCATCAGGAAGAGCTTGGCCTTGAAAAGGGAGAATACTTTCTCTGGTGCCTCATGAGGGAAAGGGTATGGGTGGGCTGTGGAGGAAGACATCCCCAGAGGGTCCACTTTTACTCTCATCATAGTTCCCGAGACTGAACAGTCCACCCACTTGTCTGCACTGCTCCCCCTGTGTCTGCTTGCCAAGAGTATTAAAATTCCATGAGGTAGTTTGATTAGGAAAAAAAAAATGTCTTAAAAGAATCCTGGGGAGACAGTAATTTGAGCAAGGTTGAAAAGTTCTCAGTTAGATTCTCCTTTCTCCCCTGCATCCTGTTACCTAGCCATCTCTACATGGTGCCCTTTCATACCCCCTGTTCCCCAGAGTCATTTGAGACCTTTATGTGTTCTCTCTCATCCCTGCCTGTCCATCTTCTCCCCTTGGTAGGTGCTTGTACTTTAGCCCCTTTCCCCTTTCTGTTCTAAGTATTTTCTCCTGAACTTATCCATGCTGTCTTCAGTAACTTTGATCTCTCTCATCAGAATGAGAAGACAAAATGACAACAGCAAAACCTTCTCAAGTCTTCTGGCATTATGCCTTTTCCTTCCATTCACTAAAAGGTTTTCCAAAACAGTGTTGTTCTAAACCTCATACTCCCTGCTCATCCCCTACATACCCTGAAACTGGCACTGTGCACCCTCTGGCCAAATCCAGTGGGCCCTGTTGTCTTTTTTTGGCCACTCTGCAGACACTCCTGATCCTTTGACCAATCTGACCACCTTTGTCTTAGACTCCGTTGTGGTTTCTTAGGATTCTAGACTTGAGCATTTTCTGTTCTCACTGTGCATACTTTCTCTGAATATCTTATCTACACTCCCCGTTTCCACTGCTACTTATGTGCTATCACCTCCTAAATTCATATTTCTAAACTCATATTTCTCTTTATGCCTCTCTTGCTTTGCATGTTTTTCTATTACCTGAGGAAACAATGTAAAACAAAGCTTTAAAAATCATTTGTCAAAGATTCCAGTAAATAAAGTCACTGAGATATAACATTTTAGATAGTACCTATTTGGTTCAGCATTTCTCAGTGGGGGATGGAGTATGCAGTTGGCCTTCTGGATAGGAAATGTTTTATTTAACAGGACTGTCCTATGCATTGCAGGACCTTTGCCCACTAAATACTAGTGGAGATACTCCCTTCCTTCTAGTCTTTGTGACATCCAGTAGTGCTCCAACACATGCCTAGCCTCTCCCCAAGAGGGTAGCTGTCATGCAGGTTGAAAAGTACCAACTTGGGTAGGGGATGAGAAGGAGGTTTAAGAAAACTGAAAATTTGTTACCTTGTTCCTTAGAAATCAAAAGCAAATGCAAGGGCTAGGACTGCAATGAACATGAAATGGTATTTTCCTAATGCAGAGTTATAGAAACTCAGTCATTCATATAGCCACAGTCTTGGCATTCCTGCCTACAAGAAGAAATATCATCCTGGGAGTTGAGCTCCCCTTTGGTTCTTGTATCCCAGAAGGAGGAGTACCTACATTCACTAAAGGGTGTTTGGGGATAGGCTCATACATAGATGTGAAGGAGGAGTCAGGGTTTGCCAGGGTGCTCTATACAGGAAGGGAAGGAGAAAATATGTCATATTGAGTGAACTATGGTGGCTGAAATATAACTAGAGCACGGTTTTACAAGCTTCAGAGTTTTTGGAGATGAATAGTGGCAATATTTGCACAACAATACAAATGTACCTAATATCACTTAACTGTAAAAGGTGATTAAAATGGTAAATTTTATGATCTGTGTATTTTACCACAGTAAAAAATATATGCCTGGCCCTGGCTAGTGTGGCTCAGTGGATTGAGTGCTGGCCTGTAAACCAAAGGATCGCTGGTTCAATTCCCAGTCAGGGCACATGCCTGGGTTGCGGGCCAGGTTCTTAGTGGGAGGTACATGAGCAGCACCACACATTGGTGTTTCTCTCCCTCTCTTTATCCCTCCCTTCTCCTCTCTTAAAAATAAATAAAATCTTTTTAAAATATATGCATTGAATATAAAGTAGAAAGGAGGACATTGTGGCAGTTAGAGAAAAGGGAGGTTATATAGAGGGATTGGGCTGAGTGGGGGCCATATCCTCAGTGTCAAAGCATGTGCCGAACTACCCTAGGTTCCATAGTAAACTCACAGGGGCACCAAAAATGTCCAAAGAGGTATTGGACATTTTTGAGGAAAATGCAGTAATATCTGTCATCTGTGGGGACACCATACTTGCTCCTGGTAGTTTATGGTTTTACATTCCTTTTGATAACATCACAGAAGAAGCTGAGTTGTTGGCAGATGAGAAGGTAGTAACATGCAAAACTTCCTATGGAGAACAGGTGACAAGGGTATAAATGTCTTGAGAAATTATGCATTTCCCAACAGGCACACCTATCCCCTTAGGAATTAGTTGTGCTTATTTAAGAATGAAATAAAAATATTTTTCTTTCAATTTATGTGCATTTTTTTTTTGGATGGCTCTTAGGACACAAATACTAAATTTAGATCTAATTACATAAATAAATGGAACTATTAGGTACTTCTTTTACGCACATTCCTATGAAAGTATTGATGAGTCACTAAATGTCCTTTGAACTGAGAACTTTTGAGAAGCTCTTGCCCAGATCCAACGGCCTCATGAGATTTTACTTCTGTAGGCACTAGTAAGCTATTGAAGAGTAGTAAGCACTGCAAGCAGAATACAGGCAATATGGAGAGCATTGGGGACCTGAGAGCCTTCAGGGCTGGAGGCTGGGAAGCTTATCAGAGGGCTATTGGAGTACTTTGGGTGTTGGGGATGAGGAGGGCCTAACTAGGCAATATAGTCTGGATGGTAGAGAGAGGACAAGATGTAGTGAGTGAATAGGAAAATGTGGGAAAAGGAATATAGGGTGCTTTCTGGATCATGGTTTGGGTAATTAGGCCACTAATTACCTTACAGCAAGATGGGAGACTGTCAAAGGGGTGGGACAGGGTAAAGGTACAGGGAGTAATGAACTCAGTTTGGGACTGGCTTTATCTGAGGTGCCTCAAGGAGAGCTGGTTCTGGCCACAGCAGGAAGGCTAGACTGGAAACAGAGATTAGAGGACCAGTCAATAGGAGGTAATACAAACCAGCAGTGTGGATGACATTTCTTCTCCTCCACCCCCAGGGCAGAGCAAGTGAGTGAAATCGTGTGTTTGTGTGTATGCCTCTGTAGTGGGGAGAGAAGACTGAGTTTAGTGCTCTGGAGAACATCCCCATTTAAGGAGAGGAAAGGAGACTGAAAAGAACTGTCAGAGTACCAAGAGGTGGGCAAAACTGTATGAGGACCCTAGATGGAGGAAGGAGTGGTCAGCAATATCAAATGCTGCAGAGATGACCATAGGATGTGAACTGAAATGGTGTGATGCTGGAGAAGTTATTGACAACTTTGATAAAAGAAGTTTCTAGGTGGTCATAGGAGTGGAGGCTATATCACAGTATATAAAGCTAGGAATGGCAGGGGCCATGGGACTTAAGTGTCCATGATCTCTTACCAAGTTTGAAGGTCATGAAAAGAGAGAACTAGAGCTAAGAGGACATACTGGATCAAGGAAAGGGTGAGTTCATTTGGTTTTTGGGTTGTTTTGTGTATAATGGGAATGACTTGAACTTGTTTCTGAGTTTCTGGGAAAGATCAATGGAATAGGTAGGGTTAAAGATACAGTAAAGTATTTATAATTGATATCTTGATGTGACAGGTACTCCAGCAGCCAGAAATAAAGTGGTGGATGCAGGGCTGAGTCCTGGGTACAAGAAAGAAATACAGAGATGGTTAGGAATAGAGATGTGTATGGATAGAGGCAGGCAGGAAGCTTAGGGAGTCCTGTGGATTGCTTCTATACTCAGCCAGCCTGGAAAGAAGGTCATCACCTGGATGAACATGCAGGGCAGAACAGCCACTGAGCAGAAGAGTCAAGGCAGAAAGCCAGGGGCAGGTTTCTCCTTGGCATAGCACTGCTTCATTCCTGTGGTACTAAAACTCTGTCAGTGCCAGTGTAACTTAATAAAACATTCACCATGTTGTAATTGGCATTTAATTTTAGTATGTTATCCAAATTATTGCAGTATTGAATACAACTTTTACTTTGTTTAACTGATTCTTCTCTTGATTTTTAGTTAGAAATCCTGTGTTCTGTCAACATTCTCCAGTTTATATTCATTGCCTTAAGACTGGACAAGATCATCCACTGGCCCTGGCTTGTATGTAACTTTTTAAATCCTTAAATAAACTTTTTATTATAAAAGTAATTTGTGTTTATTGTATAAAATTTAGAAAAGACCTGTGAGCATAGGTAATAGAATAATAATCACCCATAATCTACTGGGAAATAAGATGTTTAGAGTATTTTATTTCCTTGTTTCATGGTTTATTGTTTCATAAAGATAATTGACAGTATACTACATATATAATTTTGTGTCCTGCTTGTTTGTTCTAATGTTGTATCATAAACATTTTCCTATATCAATAAAAAGTCTTTAAAACATGATTGTTAAGCCTGAGTTGATGGAAAATATTCTTCAAATGCATTCACCAACTCATCCCCTTATTTTTGAATATGGAGATTGTTACTAGCATTTTGCGCTTATAAATCATGCTGTATAAAAATCTTTGCTTGCGTTTTTCATTGTTTTCTTAGGCAGGACTCCAGAAACAGTATTACTGGGTCAGAGGGTGGGAACTTTTTGAGATTTTGAAATAAATATTGCACTGTCAGTTTACTTTTCAAAAAGGTTATGCCAATTTGTACTCCTTCCAAGGGTGAGGTCTAAGTCATGCTTATAACCTGTGGTTTCAATTAATATGTGTTTGGTTAATAATGACTGTACATAGATTTATGGATGGATGGATGGATGGATGCATTCATATGTGTGTG
Organism: Phyllostomus discolor; assembly: GCF_004126475.2. Taxonomy (NCBI): domain Eukaryota; kingdom Metazoa; phylum Chordata; class Mammalia; order Chiroptera; family Phyllostomidae; genus Phyllostomus; species Phyllostomus discolor. The sequence goes on along the minus strand of NC_050198.1, from coordinate 42,551,553 downwards.
TATGTATGAAGCTACAAATAAGAGAATGCACTATGGTTTCAACTATTAATGCATAGAAGGAAGATAAGAATAAAAAGTAGGAGAGCTACATTGCATCTGGGAGGTGGTCATGCCAGTGTCTTTTTCCCCTCTGCTGCCTGATGTGTATTTTTGCATGTAGACATTTTCTGCAATTCACATGGCTTACCTTTAAAAAAAAGAAAATAAAAAATATAGTAAAAATATTCATTTGGTGGCAGGGAAGAAAATAAGGGAACATGTGTTACCTTCACAATGAATAAAGACAAGGCTCATCACTTCTGCCCAAGGTCTTTGATAAAATATTCAAAATAGAAAATACTGTCCAGGCACCCATGCTACATCTTCAGGGTGCTGTGTCTGGAGAATGGAAATTGGGCTTCAGACTTTCTGTTTTGATCTGGAGGAAACAAACCTTGGTAAGACCAAAATTTTAGTGTAAGGTAAATCAGCAGAAAAAATGGAGTTGTGAATGTTTTCTGTAGGTAAACAGAGGGATTTTTCCAGGCCTAATGCTGTGCAGGTCCCAGCAGATGAAGCAGTCTAATTGCACATTTCCCACAGTGATCAGAAGAGACCAAATGAGGCCATTAGGACCTCTAACATTTTGCCCATGGAGGGGCATGCCACTAAATGATAGTCTGATCACAGGGAAGAGGCTGTGTATAGACTTTACAGAAAAACCTATGATCAGGAATTCCAAGCTACTCAAGAGGACAAAAGCCTGTGGACTTGTAGGGGCATCAAACAAGGTCTTTCTGGTACAACAATAGTCACAGAACCCACATAGGAAAGGTGGCTGGGACCAAGTAACAGAGCCCTCCCAGTATCAGTGTGCAAGTTGGTGGAGGGCCTATTCACCCATGGCAACTGAAGCTTCCAGAGCATACATTCCCCAGTTTTTAGCCAAAGTGCCTCTGTCAGAATGGTAAAATGACCTGTAAAGAAGGTGTGTTAGGGTGAGATGGAGTGAATTCATGGGGTGTCAGCACTATCTTGTTTCCCTGGGGATTGGGAGCAAGAGGGAGATGCTGGCAGAGCAGATACAGGCTGAGTTATATCCTACCTTAGGAAAAGGACCTCCAAGTCTCTTCACCTGAAGAGTGATCCATGGTGGCACAGTTACAGGGCAGGCGGCAGGTCCCACAGTGAGCACACTCTGTGTCCTCACAGCATTCCCAGCATGCAGGGCTGTTGGCATTCATACTTGCAATGTTTTCAACACTAGATCCAGCAAGGGGTTGACTATCCCCTCAGATGCTTGGGCAGAAAGTAGACTAAAGATATTTTTCTCCTTCCTTCAGGTTGTGTGTGTCCCACTGTGGATTCTCATGTCCTTTCTGTGCCTGGTGGTTCTCTATTATATTGTATGGTCTGTCCTGTTCCTGCGCTCCATGGATGTGATTGCAGAACAGCGAAGGACACACATAACAATGGCACTGAGCTGGATGACCATTGTCGTGCCCCTTCTTACTTTTGAGGTAGGTTTTGACAGCAGAACTACCAAGGTCCTGAGGCTACCCTTTCCTATGGAAAGCACCCTGCATACCTATAAGGGCAGTTAACTTTCCCTGGAAGTCACCACGAGCCAACTTTTGGAGAGCATGCCAAGAGAATGACAGTAAAATTAGAACATTGTTTCTTTAGGGGGAGACTGGGGGCTGGCAGTGAGAAATGCACCTTTCTAGGTATGATGCATCTATATGCATCAATTTTGTCTACTTATGGAAAGAGAAAGTTGGGTGTTGTATTTCATGTATGAGTTCTATGGAGAACTATAGGATGGGTGCTGTTGTCTCCTCAAAACCAACACCGGGAGGGGATTCCCATAATAATCCTGGTATTGGATACTTTGCAGGTGGACAGATTTTGTTTCCTCAGAAGTAGAGGATTTCTGTGGTCTCCCAAAGAGCTGACTTTATCCCCTTATGAGACCTGATGAGGGAGGAATGCTCAGGCTTCAGACATTGTCTGTTTTCAGATGCAGTATCCAAGAACCTCAACTGTTTCTCTTTTCTTAGATACTGCTGGTTCACAAACTGGATGGCCATAATGCATTCTCCTGTATCCCAATATTTGTCCCCCTTTGGCTTTCCTTGATCACTCTGATGGCAACCACATTTGGACAGAAGGGAGGAAACCACTGTATGTACTCAGCATTTCAGAAATCCTTGACCTGTGTGTGTATGCATGTGCATGTGACCCTGCTATATGAAAGGATGCACCATAAGGCCCCAGTTTAAAGAGTTTATATGGGAAAACTGGTACTGAGGAAGGTCTGGAGTCTTACAAGGGAAGGACATGCTGTCAACCTTGCTTTTCTTGCCCTGCACTATGGCCTCCCTAGTAGTACACTAGAGTTTGAGGTAGGACTGACCATGGTAGGTGGCCTGTGTCAACCATTTCCTGTCTGTTGCAACATGGGAATCAAGATACCTCCTTCTCAGGGGATCCTGAAGAGTAGATGAAAATCCACATCACCCACTGAACCCTAGGACTCCTCCTAGGTCTTATTTCCTCCTCACTTTCCCCCTATCATTCCTGACATCACTAGATCTTGTCAGTGGTGTACTGCTTGCTCTCTCTTCCTCTCCACCTACATGCTGTGATACCCAGGTCTGAAGTAATCTATGAGGAGAGCCCCTCCCTCACTAAACTGAGAGCTCCTTTGCATGTAGCCTTCTGGAAGCCAGTGGGCTTGGATGTCACTCTTTGTCACATGTTAGTTCTAGATGCCACAGGTATTTGAGATTCACTAGAGCAAGTACTCAACCTGGAACATCCATCAGAATCCCCGGGAGGGCCTTTACAAGCAGACCGCCCAACCCACTGAAGCTGATATAGGAGGCATGGGCTGGGCCAAGATTGTATCCCTACCAAGGGAACACTGTCATGGCTGGTGTAAGAAACCCACTTGGAGTTCCATGGAGCTCAGGTCTGACTTCTTGTCTTTAGTGGGTATTTAGGTCTTACTCAGTCTCCATTTCTTTTTTTCCCTGGTACATTTTATTTTTTTTTATTGTAGTTAAGTTACAGTTATCCCCATTCCCCTCCCCCATTACTCTCCCCTGCCCTGCCCATACCCCCCACATTCAGTCTTGCTCCCTATTGTCATTGTCCATGGGTCCTTTATACATGGTCCTTGACTTGACCCAGAGACATGGAAATAAAGAGCAAACTGACAGTGACCAGAGGGGAGGGAGGAGAGGGATAACAGGGGACAAAGGGGGAAGGGACAAGTCAGTCTTCATTTCTAAGACATCAGGATAAAACTTCTCATTCAGGAAGGAAAGATAATATGAAATGCAGTGCAGGCTAGTATTTGAAAAAGTACATTCTTCTTTTTTAGGGTGGTTTGGTATTCGCAAGGATTTCTGTCAGTTTCTCCTTGAAATCTTCCCATTTTTGAGAGAATATGGAAACATATCCTATGACCTCCATCATGAAGATAATGAGGAAACAGAAGAAATCCCAGTTCCAGAACCTCCTAAAATTGCTCCTCTGTTTCGAAAGAAGACCAGGGTAGTTATCACCCAGAGCCCTGGGAAGTACATCCTCCCACCTCCCAAATTAAATATTGAAATGCCAGATTAGACACCACTTCCTGTGGCAGAACCCAAGTGCACTGGGATGCATGCACTCCTCTACCTTCCTCTGCCTCTTTGTTGCAATCCCTCCCAGAACTGGAACTGGAGCTAGAGTTCTAGGTACTTCCATCTCATGCCTTGTTTGCACTCAGTGCCTGCCGGTGACTCAGCACAATGGGACACACAGGTGGCAGGTGAATGGGACATGTGTAGTGGTTTAGGGTGTGTCAGTGGTTGTGGATGCATTGGAGGGAGCACGTGTGAGAGGGAGAGATCAAGCTGGTTCAGACCCATTGGTGATGGCTAATTAGGCTAGAGAAGTAACATCTATAGTGCTGGTTTTCAAAGATCTAAAATTCCTATCAAAAGTGTTATTTGAAAATTATTTTTAAACCAGGCCAGCATCACCTTAGCTCGAATTCTCCTATTGTGGCATGGTCAGTAGGAACTGTAAATAGACGTTTCTGGCACCACATGTGTATCCACACCATCATTACTGTTTGTGTTCTTGCTGTGTAAATAGTTTCTATTTGGGCATGCTGACAGCAGTTTTTAATGGCACATCAGTGATCCCTTTCTAATGGAGTGACTGTGCTTGTATAGTATTTATATAAATAGTTTAGCATTGTAATATACCATGTTAAATCCTAGTTCTGTACAGTATATTCTGTTACAGTGTTTTTATGCAAGCTTGTACTGGAGACATACACGTTCTGTTGCAGAAGTAGAAGTTGGTGGTACACCTGTTCCATCCACTGTGGTGCCACCTCTTAACAGGACATCTCTATTTCCTCTTGAATTTCTCTACATACATAGTAGCTGCTACTGCAGAGCAGCCACAATAAGCAAGAAATGCCTGTATTTTTCTAACATTCTGGGAATATTGGCTTGCGAGAAAACTAGTACTATTTGAAACTGGAACACCGAAGGAAGTTTCTGAGACTAGGAACAGCCAGTGGAATTATGTATATGAGAAGATATGAGGCTTTTTGTCTGCCCCCAACAAGAATGCTTGTGTCTGGACCCTTGCTTTTGAGTAGGAGGGCAGTTGCTTCAAGAGTTGGTGGTAAAGCCAAGTGTCAAAGAGGAAGAAATCAGATCCTATAGGTAACAGCCTCCTGCCTGGGAACAAGTAGGCCATTTTATAAAAGAGGGTAAAAGGAGCACTGACATTCTCATCCAGAAAAAGAGTAGAGGGTTTAAGGCAGGCATCTGCCAACTTGCCTAAACCAGGCTCAACTGATGTCCACCACATATGTGACTGTAGCCTGGCCCTGGCTACCAGCCAGACTGTTCTGTCTAGGGGGAAGGGAGACATTTGGAATGGTGTATCCTTTCCTGTTTGGTGTGTAACAAATGTAGATCAGTCTACTATTTTTGTTTCCTTTAGCTTGTTCAATAAACTGGTTCCTCATTTTCAATGTGCTCTGTATGGGTCTTGCTTTACATACAGTACAGGACACTGGAGTTTTTCTGAGCCAACAGGAAAGCAAATTGCTAGCTGCCACAGGTGGTTGAGGCATGTAGGGGTGGGTGAAAGTCCCTGTCCCTAATGAGTCTTCAAGTACAGCCTAAACATGCAGTATGCAGAGGGAAAGAGTGGTGTCAAAGAGATTCTACTGTTGGCTGGAGAATGTTCCAATTGTTAAAGTTCAGGAACCTAGCCTTATGAAAGTGTTCTTGAGTTCCAAGACAGTTTAAAGCTAAAATTGGCTATTTAGTGGTCACGTGGCATTTCCTGGACACATCAGTGGCTGAGTATTGTTTATGAAGAAATAAAATACTGTGATTTTTGTGTGGTTCATCCTAGTTGCATGTACAGTTTAATAGGCATTTAACTCAGATGGTGTTTCAACCCATGCTTTGTAACAACTGACAAGGAAGTCCACCACTTCTGGTGATAGATGATCTCCTGCAGGAGCAAAAGGCCACAGATGGGTCACTTCTAAATCTCATTAGATTTCAGGCTTGGTTTTTGGTAACCACAGTAGCTATGGCTTAAGTGTCAGATACCTTGCTACCTAATGTGCATCCCATTGAATCCTCAGGAATGCATGAAACAGATGCAACTGCTATTATCCCCATGGAGAAATGGAGCCTCAGAAATGTCAAGTAATGCAGCTAGGAAATGTCAGGGCTGAGATGCCAGTGATCCCCACCAATAGTACAATCTCCTCAATACCCCTCTTTCCCTCTGCATCTGAAGACTCATTATGGATGTTCACTCTCCCTCAAATGCCTTGGCCACCTGTGGCAATTAGTGGTTTCCTTTGAGGGAAAAGAAGAGACAACTGTGGGAGAGAAGAAAGGGCTAAGCTCTCTAAGTCATTAGCATAATCTGACTCAGAGCTAAGTTGAGGGGTGGCTAAGCACTGTTGGTGGACTCCACCTGGACTCAGCAGGACCTGGGCCTGCACCCTCTCCCAATCTGAGTCTGTGCCTCTCTGACCAAGACTGTGACTCCCCAAGTTCCCTGAGAAGGTAGATGTTGGACTGACAACCATGCTCAGAGTGCCCAGAGCCAACAGTAGCACCTGCAGTTGGTTTCTATGGGTCTTATGTGTTGAGGCAAGTGGACCCCTCAGTCCTCACTCTGGAGGGTCCTCATAACCCTTGCAGAGAATGCTTCCGGTACCAGGACAGATGCCAGACAGGGATCTGCCATGCCCAGGATGTGGAGGAGGGTCAGAGGAGAAGACCCTCTTCCCTTGGTCTCTCTTCACCAGCTCAGCTGACACTTTGGAAACCCTGTGTTCTAAAGGTTAGTTATTACTGAAGATGCTGAGCAAGAGCAAGGATTTGGAGAAGTCCTGCTGGTTTGCACTTATCTATGTTTGCCTTGTAGAGTACAGGGGTTTTCATAGTAAGTAATACATTTTACATCTCTACCTAATGTGTGTACATTATTTATATATAACAAATGTAGATTAGATGTACTTAAATATCCATATATTTACATACCACATACATAAACACATACACAGGAATGCATGTTTATGTCATATACAGGGGGCAGACGTACGACTTGCTTGAGTGTGGTTGGTAGGGTACATGAATGTCTTGCACAAGATAGACAGCAGTTTGAACATTTCACATAAAATATGTGGTGTGCTTGAGTGTGATACAATTGTTACAGAATTACATGCTTATGATTTTGTAATAAAAGATTTTGTAATAAAAAAGGAACATTATTTGTGCCAGTCCCTGTATTTATATATAATATAATATATGTTATTTAAAAATGCCTACTCTTATTCTGCATGATGCACTCTAATATTTGCTATTTTATTTCTAGTCTATTCTTTGTATGTTAATTAGGATAATAATTTTTGAAAGGCCAGTCACTCACTAGGATTGTTTCACAAGGTTGTTAGCACAAACTCTGGAATCAAATGCCTCAATCATCCCATTTTTCCTGCTGTCCTGCTCTTGTCCCAGGGCAACTGGCATGTGTGATCTGAGGGCCTCAGACTTGTGCAGTGAAATAGGGACAGAAATATAAAATCTTTTGTTTTACCCATCCTGTCATCTGCATCATGCAGCCTATATAACTCCTCCAAAATTGCCTTCTCCCTGATGTCCCCACCTCCAACACAAATACCAGCTCACCATAACCTTCAGTCTCATCCAGGGCTTTTTAATGTTTTGTTGTTTAGATTTTGTTCATATTGTGTGCATGTATTTGTTTCAAGACTTCTTTCTTTTTTGGAGCACCTTCAGATGCACAAAAAAATAAAGAGGAAGGTACAGGGATTTCCCAGTAATCCCCTGCCCCCATAGATGCATAGCCTCCTCCATTATCAATGTCCCCAACCAGACTGGTATATTTGTAACAACAGATGAGTCTATATTGATACATCATTATCACCTAATTTCCATAGCTTACATCATGTTTCACTTTTGTTGTTGTACTTTCTATGGATTTGGACAAATATACAATGGCACATATCCGTATAGTATTGTATAGAGTATTTTCACTGCACTAAAATTCTTCTGTACTCTGCCTATTCATTCTTCCCCCTACAGTCCCTGGCAACCACTGACATTTTAACTATCTCCATAATATTGCCTTTACAGAATGTTACATAGTTGGAATCATATTGTATGTAAACTTTCATATGGGCATTTTTCACTTAGCAATATGTATTTAAGATTCTTCCACGTCTTCTAATGGCTTGGTAACTCATTAGTTTATTTTATTCTTGTTCAATTACAGTTGTTCCCATTTTTCCTCCATTGCTCTCCCTTGCCCTGTGCATGCCCCATGACCCACATCAGTCCTCCCCCACCCCATTGTATTTGTCCATGGGTCATTTATAAATGTTCCTTGACTTGACCCTTCCCACTTTTGTCCCCCGTTATCTACCCCCCTCCATTCCCTCTGGTCACTGTCAGTTTGTTCTTTATTTCTATTTCACTGGTTCTGTTTTCCTCAGTTCTTTGTTTTGTTTATTAGGTTTCATTTATAGGTTAGATTATATTGTATTTGTTTTTCACTGCCTGACTTATTTCACTTAGCATAATACTCTTCAGTTCCATCCATGCTGTCCTGAAGGGTAGGAGTTCCTTCTTTCTTTCTGCTGCATACTATTCTATTATATAAATGTACCATAGTTTTTTGACCCACTCATTTACTGATGGATACTTAGGTTGTTTCCACCACTTGGCTATTGTAGATTGTGCTGCTATAAACATTAAGGTGCATACGTTCTTTTGAATTGGTGTATGAGGATACTTAGGGTATAATCCCAGTTGGGGGATTGCTGTATCAAAAGACAGTTCCGTCTTTAGTTTTTTTTGAGAAAATTCCATACTGCTTTTCACAGTGGCTGCACCAGTCTGTGTTCCCACCAACAGTGCACTAGGGTTCCCTTTTTTCCACAGCCTTGTTAGCACTTGTTAATTTGTTAATGATGACCATTCTAACCCAGTGTAATGTGGTATCTCATTGTGGTTTTCATTTGCATCTCTCTGATACCTAGTGATGCTGAGCATCCTTTCATATGTCTCTAGGCCCTATGTATGTTCTCCTTGGATAAGTTTCTGTTTCAGGTCCTTTGCCCATTCTTTAATTGTGTTTTTTGTCTTCCTGGTGTGGAGTCATGTGAGTTCTTTATGTATTTTGGAGATCAAACCCTTGTCTGAGGTATTGGAAAATATGTTTTCCCATACAATTGGTTCCCTTTCCATTTCGCTGATATTTTCTTTAGCCATACAGAAGCTTTTTAATTTGGTATAGTCCCATTTACTTATTCTTTCCTTTATATCCCTTGTCCTAAGAGATAGATCTGTGAAGATATTGCTGCATGGGATATCTGAAATTTCCCTGCCTATGTTTTCTTCTAGGATGTGTATGTACCATGACTTATATTTCAGTCTTTTATTTCATCTTGAGTTTATTTTTCTGTATGGTGTGGGTTGGTGGTATAGTTTAATTTTTTTGCATGAACCTATCCAGATCTCCCAGCATGATTGATTTTATGCTCCTGACCCTTTAGTCAAATATTAATTGACTGTAGAAACATGGATTTATTTCTGGGCCCTCTATTCTGTTCCATTGATCTATGTATCTGTTCTAATGCCACTACCTGAATGTTTTGATTACAGTGGTCTTGTAATATAGTTTGATGTCAGGTATTGTGATCCTTCCTACCTTGTTCTTTCTCAGAATTGCTGAGGATAATTCACATATTTTGACCCTCCCTTCTCTTAGCCCATTTTACCTTCCTCTTTCCTCACATTATTTTAATTTCAAATTTTGTTTTCTGTCTAGCTGCAACTTGATTCCATTCCACACTCTTTTATTTCTCCCCCATTAAAACACACAAAATGAACTTTTTTTCCAAGGGTCATTTCACATCATTTTTCCCAGCTCTTAAAATACCCGTGTTCTCTATACACCTTTAACAATCTTTGCTACTTGGTTGTGGTTAGTGTGGTTGTTGTTGCATTGTTTTTTCAACTTTATCTTTAAAGCTTAACTAATTCTGTGTTTCAAATATCAAATTTTACTGGTCTCTTTCCTACTCTTTTTCATTTCAATTTTATATTTTGCTGTCTTAGTCTGTTTATTTTTTCTTGTTTTTTTTTCTGTCTTCTATTTATCTTTCAGCCTGTCCTTTTATTTTTATTATCCTTTTTTTTTCTTTTCTCTTTTTCCTTACATTCCAAAATTTAATTTTTCCCCTCTCGTAGTCTGGTTTTGGTTACTCACTCTTAGCATTCCCACTCCCTCTATAATTTCAAAATAATTTCCCATTCCTCTAAACATCTCTTAGACTTTTCTTTTGTTTCTTTTTTCCCTCTTATTCCCATATCACCTATATTAATTTTAGCTCCTTTGTTGTTGATAGTACTCTGGTGGATCTTTCTCTACAATTTGGCCCCTATATTTTCATTAATTATTTACTATTTTCCTTTCTCTTTTTCTCTCTCACTTTATTTTATTTTATATTATTTTAATTTTGGTTTAAATGTAATATTATACACTTCACTTCCCATACTCCATTCCACATTCTTCATTCCCTTTTTTATTCACGAGGTAATTTTTACCTTTTCTCTTCCCATTGTTCCAACTCCCAGCTCTTGTTAGTGCTCCTCACTCTACCCTCTCAAAATAATTTCTCTTTCAGTAGGTCATCTCATATCCACTCTCTTTTCTTATAATAGTTTTAATCTCCTTATACCCTTAAAATACTGGTTCATTTGCTGTTGATAGTGGGATTGTGAGGGAGAGTAATATTTGTAGGCATGGCTTAGTTTCCCATGCTTTGTGGGTTTATCCTTGCAGTACCTGCACAAAGCACACAAGATGTGGTAGGCAGAGTGACCCTCAGTCAACCAGCTGAAGGGAAGGACCCACCAAAGAAATACCCAACAACAATCAAAACCAAATTACAACCAGAAAACCAGCATAAAAGGCATAAAAGGCATCCCAAGAGCATGAAGTTCAGGTAATCAAAGAGACTGCATGACTGAAACTCACAGGCTCCCACCATAGAAGTCCACACCACAAAGTCAGTCAATCATCAATTTAAGAAACAGAATTAAACAAGAAGAGTCCCACAAGCAAATGGGAAGACAAAGAAACAACCCCAAATCAAAAGGAAAAGAGGAATTTTCATAAAGAATGCTAAATGAGATAGAGGGAAGTCAACTATCAGATATTGAGTTCAAAACAATGGTTATAAGGAAGCTAAATGAGCTCACTGAGAATTACCAAAAACTACAGGGAAACTACTATAAACTATATCAGTATAAAAAAGAATATAGAAACAATAAACAAGGGCCAAGAGGAAATGAAGAATACAATTTCTGACTTGAATAACACAGTAGCAGGAATCAAAGCAGGATCAATGAAGCAGAGGATTGAATCAGTGAGCTGGAGGAGGAAGTAGGAAAAAACAAAAAGAGCAAGAACAGGAAAAAAGACTGAAAAAGAATGAAGAGGGGTTAAGGGAAATGCAGGACAATATGAAACAGAATAATATCCAATTAGTAGGGAAAGGAAGAAGAAGAAGGAGGGGGGGGGGGAGGGGGAGGAGGAAGAAGAAGAAGAGGAGCGGCAGCAAGGGATAGAAAACCTGTTTGAAAAAGTAATGACGACTGACTTCCGTAATTTGATGAGACAGAAAGCCACAGAAATACAGGAAGCAGAGAGGGTTCCAATCAAGAGGAACCTAAAGCGGCCCACTGCAAGACACATCATAATTAAAATGACAAAATTTAAAGACAAAGAGAGAAACTTAAAGTTAGCAGGGGAGAAACAGGAAGTAACATACAAGGGAGCCCCCATCAGGCTAGCAGCTAACTTCTCAATGGAAACACTACAAGCCAGAAGGGGGTGGCAAGAAATATTCCAAATAATGAAAATCAAAGGTCTGCAAACAAGACTACTCTATCCAGCAAGGATCTCAATTAAAATGGAAGTTGAAATAAGGAGTTTCCTTGACAAATGAAGGCTAAACAAATACACCTCCACCAAACCAGCTCTGCAAGATATGCTAAAGGGACTGCTTTAAGAAGAGGAAGAAAAACAGTGAGAGAGAAAGGAATAATAGTAAGGGAGTAAAATGGCAATGAAAAGTACCTATCAATAATGACCTTAAATGTTAGTGGATTAAATGCTCCAATCAGAAGACATAGGGTACCTGAATGGATAAGAAAACATGACCCACACATATGCTGGCTACAAGAGACCCACCTCAGAACAAAAGACCTACACAGACTGAAAGTGAAGAGTTGGAAAAAAATATTCCAGACAAATGGACAGGAAAAAAAGCCGGGGTAGCAATACTTGTATCTGACAAAATAGACTTCAAAACGAAGGCCATAAAAACAGACCCAGAGGGACACTTCATAATACTCAAGGGAAGAATCCATGAAGAAGACATGAACATTATAAACATTTATGCACCCAACATAGGAACACCCAAATGCATAAGGAAAATCTTGGAGAGCTTCAAGAGAGAGATAGACAGCAATCCTAGGGGATTGCTTGTCCTAGTGGATTCCTTATTCTAGGAGATTTTAACAACCCACTGTCAATGAATAATACATCCTCCAAACAAAATATCAATAAGGATATTGTGGAACTGAACAACACATTAGATCAAATGGACTTAACTGATATATATAGAACCTTTCATTCCAAAGCAGCAAAACGCACATGCTTTTCAAATGCACATGGAATATTGTCAAAGATAGACCACATGATAGGATACAAAAGAAGCTTCAACAAATCCAAGAAAATAGAAATTGTATGAAGCATTTGCTCAGACCACAAGGGCTTAAAACTATTAACCAACCACAGAGAAAGAACTCAAAAATATTCATACTCTGAGTATGAAAAATATTCAGACTGAGTAGCATGCTATTAAACAATGAATGGGTTAATAATGAGATCAAGGAAGAAATAAAAAACTGAAAACAAATAAAAATGAACACAAAACAGGCCAAACCCTATGGAACAATGAAGACAGTCCTCACAGAAAAGTTCATAGTGATACAGGCCTACATAAAAAAGATAGACACATTTCAAATAAACAACCTAACTCTACCTCTGCAAGAACTGGAGGTACAACCACAAATGAAGCCCAGAGGGAGTAGAAGAAAGGAAATAATCAAGATCACAGCAGAATTAAATGACATAGAGACTAAAATAACAATTCAAAGGATCAATAAATCTAAGTATTGGTTCTTTGAAAAGGTAAACAAAATCAACAAGCCTTTAACCAGACTCATGAAAAGAGAGAGAGAGAGAGAGAGAGAGAGAGAGAGAGAGAGAGAGAGAGAGAGAGGACCCAAACAAAATCAGAAATGAAAGAGAATTTACAACTGATACCACAGAAATACAAAGGACTATAGGAAATCACTATGTACAACTACATGCCAAGAAATTTGAAAACTTGAGTGAATGAACAAAGTTCTAGAAAAATATAATCTTCCAAAACTGAATGAAGAAGGAGCAGAAAGCCTGAACAGACTGATAGCAGCTCATGATATTGACACAATAACCATAAAGCTCCCTGTATACAGAAGCCCTGGACTGGATGATTTCACAAGAGAATTTTTAAAAACTTTTAATGAAGAGCTAACCCTTTTCCTTCTCAGACTGTTTCAAAAAGTCCACGAAAGGGAAGGCTCCCAAACTCTTTTATGAGGGCAGCTTCATCCTAATCCCTGAAACAGATAAAGACACAACAAAGAAAGAAAACTACAGGCCAAAATGACTGATAAACATAAATGCAAAAATCCTCAACAAAATATTGTCAAATCACATCCAGCAATACATTAAAAAGATTATACACCATGATCAAGTAGGATTCATCTAAGGGATGCAAGGATGGTACAATATTCACAAGTCAATAAACATAATACATCACATAAACAAAAGGACAGGCAAAAATCACATAGCTATCACAATAGATGCAGAAAAAGCATTTTATAAGGTACAGCAACCATTAATGATAAAAGCATGCAGGAAAGTGGGAGTAGAGGGAGCATACCTCTATAGAATAAAGGCCATATATGAGAAACCTACAGCCAACATCATACTTAATGAGCAAAATCTATAATCTTTCCTACTAAGATCAGGAACAAGACAAGGCTGTCCATTTTCACCACTGATATTCAACATAGTATTAGAAGATCTAGCCACAGCAATTAGACAATAAAAAGAAATAAAAGGCATTCAAATTGGAAAGGAGAAAGTAAAATGGTCATTGTTTGCAGATGACTTAATATTGTACATAGAAAACCCTATAGACTCCACCAAAAAACTACTCAATCTAATAAGTGAGTTTGTCAAAACAGCAGAATATGGAGTCAATATTCAGAAATTGAAGGGATTCTTGTATACCAACAATAAAATATCGGAAAGAGATATCAAGAAAAAAATCCCATTTACTACGGCAACTAGTGAAATAATGTACCTAATAATAAACCTAACCAAGGAGGTAAAAGACTTGTATTCAGAAAACTACAAACACTGAAGAAAGTAATTGAGGAAGACACAAATAAATGGAAGCATATATCGTGTTCACGGATTGAAAGAATTAACATAATCAAAATGTCCATACTACTCAAAACAATTTATAGATTCAATGCAATCTCTATTAAAGAACCAATGACATATTTCACAGATATAGAAAAAACACTTAAAAATTTTATGTGGGACCATAAATGACCTCAAATAGTCTCAGACAGTTTGAGAAAGAAGAACAAAGAAGGAGGGATCACAGTACCTGATATCAAACTCTATTACAAGGCCAGTGTAATCAGAACAGCCTGGTACTGGCATAAGAAGAGACACATAGATCAATGGAACAGAATAGAGAGCACAGAAGTAAACCCAAGTCTGTATGGTCAATTAATATTCAATAAAGTTGGCAGAAGTATAAAATGCAGTAAAAATAGCCTCTTCAACAAATGGTGTTGGGAGATCTGGACAGCTACATGCAAGAAAATGAAACTCTACCACCAACTTACACAATATGCAAAAATAAACTCAAGATGGATAAAAGACTCAAATATAAGTTGTGAAATCATAAATGTCCTACAGGAGAACATTTGCAGGAAAATCTCAGATATTTCACACAAAAATATTTTCACTGATGTGTCCCCTAGAGCAAGGTACACAATGGAAAGAAAAACAAATAGAACTTCACCAAATTAAATAGCTTCTGCACAACTAAAGAAAACATCAACAAAACAAAAAGGGAACCAACTGCATAGGAAAACATATTTGCCAGTGATACATCAGATAAAGATTTGATCTCCAAAATGTATAAAGAACTCACATTACCCACTCAGGAAGACAAACAATCCAATTAAAAAATAGGCAAAGACCTGAACCGAAACTTTTCCAAGGAGGACATAACAGAGGGCCCAGAGACATGAAAAGATGCTCAGCATCACTAGCCATCAAAGAGATGCAAAGTAAAACCACGATGAGTACCACTTCACACTGGTCAGAATGGCCATCATAAATAAATCAACAAACAAGTATGGGAGAGGATGCGGAGAAAAGGGAACCCTAGTGTACAGTTGGTGGGAATGCAGACTGGTGCAGCTACTGTGGAAAACAGTATGGAATTTCTTCAGAAAACTAAAACTAGAACTGCCTTTTGACCTGCCACTTCCACTGCTGGGATTATATGTCAAGAATCCTGAAACACCAGTTGAAAAAAAAATATGCACCCCAATGTTCATAGCAGCACAAGTTACAATAGCCAAGTGCTGGAAGCAGCCTAAGTGCCCATCCGTAAATGAATGGATCAAGAGGCTGTGGTTCGTTTACACAATGGAATACTACACAGAAGAAAGAAAGAAGGAGTCCTAACCTTTGCAACAGCATGGATGGAACTGGAGAGCATTATACTAAGAGAAATAAGCCAGTCAGTGTAAGCCAAATATCATATTTACTCTCCTATAAGTGGAACCTAATAAACAAAACAAATAAGCAAGCAAAATATAACCAGAAACATTAAAATAAAGAACAAACTGACAGTAGCCAGAATGATGGGGTGAGGGTAATAATGGGGGAAGAAAGGGAAAGGTCATCAAGGAACATATATTAAGGACCCATGGACAAAGCCAAAGAGGGATGGATTGAAGATGGGAGGTGGGCATGGGTGGGGTGGGAGAAAGAGTTGGCGGAAAAATGGAGACAACTGCACTTGAATCACAATATAAAAAGAGAAAAAAGGGAAAAACATAAAATAATATAATATTAACAAAATCTATTCAAAGTCAATAAATAAAATATTTTACAAAAAGTAAGAAAGCCCTAGCTGATGTGGCTCAGTGGAATGATCACCAGCCTGGGAACCAAGGGGTTCCCAGTTCATTTCCCAGTCAGAACACATTGCCTGGGTTTTGGGCGAGGTCCTCAAGGAGGGTGCATGAGGGGACACCACACATTGACGTTTCTCTCCCTCTCTTTCTCCCTCCCTTTCCCTCTCTCTAAAATTAAAAAAAAAAAAGAGGAAAGGTCCTATGTCTAAAAAAACTTTTAAAGATTTAATAAATATTTAGGAATAAGTTTAGCAAAAGAAATGCAAGATTTGTATACTTAAAAAAAACTACAAAATATTGTTAAAGGAAATTAAACTAAACTTAAAGAAATGGAAAAAGATCTCAGGTTTATGGACCAGAAGACAGTATTTTCAAGCTGGCAATATTTTCCAAATTATCTACATAGTCACTACAATCTCTATCAAACTCCCAGCTGCTTTTATTTCCGAAATTCACAATCTGATTCTAAAATTTATATGTAAATTCAAGGATACCCAGAATTACCATAACAAACTTGAAAAAAGAACAAAGATGGAGGGCTCATGCTTACCAATTTGAAAATTGACTACAAAGCTACAGTAACCAAGACTATGGGGTACTAGCATAGATCAGTAGATTAGAATTGGGAGTCAAGAAATAAACCCTTACATCTGCAGTCACTTGATTATCTATATGCATGCCCAGATAATTCAGAAAGGCTGGGATAACTCAATATGCACATGCAAAAAAAAAAAAAAAGAATGTTGACTCTTTCCTTAAATTATATATAAAAATTAACTCAAAGTGAATCATAGACCCAAATGTAAGAGATGAAAGTATGAACTCTTAGAAAAAATATAGCAGTAAATCTTTATGACTGTAAGTTATACAAATTCTTAGATATCATAGCAAAAGCACAAAAATATGATAAAGCTGACTTTATCAAAATGGAAAATTTTGTGCTCAAGAAAGTGAGACAATCCACAGAAGTAGATAAAATATTTGCAAGCTATAAATCGGATAATGGACTTGTATCTAGAACACATGAGGAACACAACTCAACAAGAAAAAGACAAAACATACCCATTAAAATGGACAAAGGATTTGAACAGACATTTCCCCAAAGAATATCTACAAATAGCCAATAAGCACATGAAAAGAAGCTGAACTTTATTGCTCATTAGGGAAATGCAAATCAAAACCACAATGAGATACCATTTTACACACACTAGGATGACTACAATAAAAAAGACGGTAATAACAACTGTTGGCAAGGATATAGAGAAATTAGAGGCTTCATACATTGCTGCTGGGAATATAAAATTGCAGAAAAAGTTCAGTTACTTTGGACAGTGGAAAGCAGCTCTTGCTATGTGGAATGAACTCAGTAAAGGGAGCTTCTAAAATATCCACTCCAGAAATCTGGTCTGATTACTCTTGTCTATGGAAGACCCAACCCTGAATTCAGAGAGTCACAGACTACTGAAGGCAGAGATGCAAGGCACCACCAAGCTGCCATGAACATGTGGTAATGTGCATCCAAGTCAGCTTGAGGACCCTGTTGATAAGCATATTCTCTCTATAGAGCTGAGTGGGGCCTGAGATCTTGCGTTCCGAATATACCCACATGTGGTGTGGATGCTGCTAGTACAGAACCACTGGACGATGAGAGTGGAAGAAATCAACCGACTTTGATGTCCTCCATGGGAGAGGGAGGTGCAGTTGAGGAAAAAAAGCAGCCTGGGTGGCCTTAGGCTTCCTCCATGTAGATGCTGAGTGTGCTCTGTGTTCCTTCAGAACGCCCAGGGTTTGATCAAGTGGACTTGGCTGGAGTCCCTGACACATTTGGCTCCTTCCTCCTTAGAGTTTTACCTATAGGATGGGGACAAACAGTACAGAACTGGTTATTGTGTGCAGGCAAATGTCTTTGTGCAGTATTGGGCAGGGGGTAGACATGGAGGTGGAGAGTTGCCTAGCTTATGCCTTCCACTGCAATGTGCTTTCCAGATGTGCTAATGAGAGTAGGATCGCTCCTTCGGGGCATTCTCGGGTAAATTCAGAGGAGGAGAGCACTGCTACCAATCTGGCTGGGGCTTCTGCCCTACCCAGGGTCCAAGCTCAGGGTTCCCTGCTGGCTTCTGGTGGTTCTCTCAGCCATAAGCTCCCTCATGACCAGGCTCAGGGCTACCATGCTAAGCCCTGCAGGAAGAGTATTATAAAGTCTCTGAGTGGTTGGGACCATGTGTTATGTATCTTTTCCTTCTGTGTCCAAGGTCTCATGGCCTCTGCTCACACCAGGCCTGCAACAGTTCCTGTGTGATTCCCCCTGCCCTGTGGTCAGTTTGGGTCTAAAAAGCAGTCAGCTGAAAGGCAATGGAGGAGACTTTCAGTGGCTGATGCTGTCCAGCAACCCTGTCTCCTGTAGGAAATCTATTTCATCCTTGCATCTTCTTTACATCAGATGCTTTCTTTCATCCTAAGGAAAGAGTGCATAGGCCTGGATGGGCTGGATTATAAGGATGCCTGGGTGGCTTGAGTCTAAAAATGAGAAACCAACTCATAACCTTGAATAAGGTCCAGTCCCACAAAGAGACCCCTGGCATTGATTGGGGTCAGGCACTGCCCTGGAGATTAGAGGGTACACCATGGATGAGCCTGTGGACATGGAGTAATAGAGGCTGAGCCACACTAGGTGGAGCCAACTGCTTCTGATTTTCTTTTTTCTTTCTTCCTTTCTTTCTTCCTTCCTTCCTTCCTTCCTTCCTTCCTTCCTTCCTTCCTTCCTTCCTTCCTTCCTTCCTTCCTTTCTTTCTTTCTTTCTTTCTTTCTTTCTTTCTTTCTTTTTTTTTTTTGATGGATCTGGTCAATCTGCAGGCAAATGGTTAGTGGGAAGTTGACCAAGGGGACACCTGTGGCACCAAGCCATCAAGCCACCAAACCTGCTTTGGGACAGAGTTGTGGGAACATGGGTGGGGTGTGCATGCCTGCTGCCTTTGGTAATTTCACTGTCACTTGGACATAGAATTAGATCCTGAATACATAGTTGAGCTTATATTTTTAAGTGAGTTCCCTGAAGATTTTCCTGGAGAGACCAAATACTTTCAGGTAACAGTAGAAGCAGCCTCCTCCACAAAGTTTTCAAGGCTGGCCTAAAACCGAATTCAGAAGCTTCCCCAGCTTTTCTATGGCTCTCTTCAGTTATTCTCATTCCTAATGTTTCTTTATTTTACCTCACACAACACTAAAGGATGGTGATTCTTAACTGGTGGCCAGGATTTCCATCTAGACTGACTGGATTTGGAAGGGTCTACACATCTGATGGGTATCCTATTCTCTTTGAGAAGGCCGAAGAGAAAATTATTGATATGGGGAGCTAGGATCCTGCTTCTTGTGAGTGAACTTTCCATGAAAAATTCTCCATCATCCTAAAGAAATTTGACTGAATATCATCTTAAATAATAACATCCCTTATTTGCTTTTATAAAGTAATAGTACATTTTTCAAATATGTTGTTTACATAGTTGCTTCCTTGCTACTTGAGATAGAGTGCACTATCTAAAATGGGTCATATTAATGGACATTTGCAGGGTGGTGCAGCTGCAGGATATAAGAGCTGGAGTCTTGGAGTCTCACAGACCTGGGTTCTAATGCCAGGTCAACATGTGGTTGGACTAGTTACATCTCTGGGCATCTGTCATTTCATCTGTAAAATGGAATAACAGTATCAATCTCATTTAAAGTATTATATAAAATACTGTATTTAAACTGCTAAGTAATGCTATATGCAGTAAATCCTCAATTAGAGATGGTAGTTTCTTTAAGTGATGATGTGACAAGCTGGGGGACAAGAAAGGAGTAATTTGGCCTCCTGGAAGAGCCTCAAAGCCAGGAATCAAAAGGGCCAGGGATCTGAGCCGCCAAAAGCAGTCTTTTGGGAGAAGCAATCTCAGGAGGTTGGGACTTTGACTAGACCAATTTGAAAAATAGA
The DNA here is from genome assembly GCF_004126475.2 of Phyllostomus discolor. Classification (NCBI taxonomy): domain Eukaryota; kingdom Metazoa; phylum Chordata; class Mammalia; order Chiroptera; family Phyllostomidae; genus Phyllostomus; species Phyllostomus discolor. Next base: position 42,531,684 of record NC_050198.1, on the reverse strand, counting down.
AAAAGTAAGTCACGAAGATCTTAGGTACCTTAACCATGGCCACACAACAAGTAACTAGTGGAGACTATTGTACTTTAATGAATTTTATTGGAAACAATTGTAATAAATATTCAAAACTCATAACTTCCTAATTATTTTTCTACAGTTTCTTATTATAGGTTATTTACATTTATTGTGTCTGTATGTTTCCATGGACAGTCAGAGAGCCAAGGGAGTTTCATCCATTGGCCAAGTTGTGGTAGGGGAAGGTTCTTATGCTGAGTGTTCCAAAAGCTAGATATGTGAATGGAGAGTGCCCTGAGCATGCTGAAAGCTAGAAGGATGAATGGATAGTATCCCCCCATCTGCAACAGGCCAAAAGCTAGCAGTATTATTGGATAGAAAAGAAAAGTCCTCCTCTCTATATTCCTATAAGAACTGCAGGGTTGAGCAGGAAAAGAAGATGGTCTTTAAGACAGGAGTCCACCATTCTCCCAGGTCTGGTATGACACTTGAATAAAACCTTTCATTTTGCACCAGCACTTGCCTCACGAGTTTGGCTTTTGTTGTGGTAAGCTGACAAACCTCTGGTTTGTTCAGTTATATGTATAGTGGAAATAACTGTGTGCTACTGAACATCTTTTCCCAGCAATGCCCTCATATTGGTAGCTTTAAGTAAGCTATTATGGGAAAATATATATCTTGGAAATTCTCAAATGCTGAAAATCAGGGCTTTTATAAAAGATGTTAAATACTTCTCAGTACACCACTGAGAGAAGCTGATATGAGGAGCTATATAAGAGCAATAATTTTGGTTTAAAATTATTGGTGGTGGAAAGAAAGGGAAGGCTATAGAACACTCCATGGTGTCTGGCTTTGGTCAGCACATGAATGGGGGAGCACAGGAGAAGTAGCAATTTGGGAGAGTGGGACAAAGTGAGGAGTTAGGTCATGTCTCTGTTCCAAAGGTTGAGCCTGAGGTGTGAAATGGCATAGTCAAGGGGAGCTTCCCAAAAGGAAGACTGGTTTGGGACCCTGGGAGAGACCTACATTGCCCACATGGAGCCTGGGATAGAGGCTAACAGCTTGGGGAGTACCACCAATTAAAGAGAAAAGAGATAGGTAGGAGGAGAGCCATACAGATAGTGGGGGTAAGGTCAGAAGGGGTCAATGTGGTCTCAGAGAACATGAATAAGAGGGACTGACATGTGTTCACTGGAGTGCTCAGTGTGAGGGCATTGCTGATCTTGATGACAGCTATTTCCACAGAACAGTGAGGACAGCAGCCAGAATGCAGTGGACTGAGGAGCAAGTAGGGAGCAAAAACTCTGAGCAAGCAGAAGATAAGAGAGAGAGAAAGTACATAGAGACCAAAGAGAAAGAATATGTGACTGACAGTGAAAAGATTGAGAAGAAAATGTTGACAGTGAAAGGATTGAGAAAGTCACAAGATGGAATGATTTTTTTCTGAAAAGAGCCTCAGGGTGATCAGAAGAGTTGAGAGCACAAGGGACTTCTCCTAGCCCCGGACAAACACTAATCTGCTTCCTGTCTCTATGGACTTGTCTACTTCTGTACATTTCCTGTAAATGGAATCACACAGCATGTGGTCTTATGTGTCTGGATTCCTTCACTTAGCATAATGTGTTCAAGTTTCATTCATGTTGTAGCATGGATCAGGACTTCATTACATTTTTATGGCTGAATTATATATAGTCCATGGTATGGAAACACCACATTTTGTTTATCCATTCATCCATTGATAAACATTTGGGTTCTTCTACTTTTGGGATATTATAAATAGTGCCTCTATAAAAATTATTATATGAGTTTGTGTGTATGTGTGTGTATTGTCATTTTCTCTCAGATAAGTTTTTATCTCAGAAATGCATGCATCCTCCCCCATGAGGGGGAATCAGTGCCTGCAGACTTGTGTTAACTGTAGAATTTCTACAGTTCTCCAAGTAGGAGAGAAGTGAGAAACCAAAGGAACTATAAATGATGTGTGAGCCATTCAATTTCATTCTATTAAATGCTATTTAAGATCTCTTTGTGGTACTTTGCACCATTAGGATATATCCCAAGAGAGATGTACATTCAAATACTGTTTCAAATTAACCTAAAATCATTCTCTATGTGGTTATGTCTCCAAATAGATAAATGGCTAGGTTCATTTTTCTCAGAATTCTGATTATTAGTAATTGCCTTTTTAAAATATACTGTTGCGTTTTAATCATGTAAGACATTTATGTGGTTCCAAAGCAAAACTATAAAGCAAGATACATTCAGAAAAATTTAGCTTCCTTTCATATATCCTCCCTCCTGTGCCCTGATTCCACTTTTAAGTAACTTGATTCCTTGTATGTCTTCAACCAAGAGACTGGAGGAATATTCTGGTCTGGTCTGGCTGTAAGAACATGGTTCTCACAGAAGTTAAGCATAAACCTTGTCTGGATATATTTGAAAGCTATTCATTTAAGTATTATTTATTTTTATTAGGTAAATTTGTCCAGTGCTTGATTACCTGTTCAGACACAGCTTTAGTCTCTAGATTTTTGTATGTGTTTTAATTTATATCCACTTAGTAAAAGCTCACAAGAGATATCTATTTGTATGTCCTAGAAATCAATGTGATTTTTTTGTTTATTGCTCAGTACACCCACCTATGGAAAGTGGAGAAAGGCTACCACTATGTCTAAATCTCTGAAGTCAATAATGTAGTCTAGTACAAATGATCCATGAGATACAGTGGTATTAATGTGTGCATATATGGATGTGCATGTACATGTGTATTGTGAATGTATGTGTAAGTGCTTTATGGTTCACAATAGAACAATAAGAGGACAAGTTTGGTCTTTCAAAATGTTTGTGTGTGTGTGTGTGTGTGTGTGTGTGTGTGTGTGTTGCAGTTGTTACCAAAACCAGCCAGTGGGGGTCTTACCCATTGCTGCCAAACAAGCAAAACTCTGGAGACAGAGTTTGGTAAAAAGGAAAAGGAACATTTTATTTAATGACCATACAATTGGGAATAAAGACAGGTTTTCTGCCTCAAAGCCCATTTCTTCTAGAATATCCAAACAAAAATAACCCTGATACTCTCTGCCAGGCCAGACCATTACTATGCTGCACCTGGAATTCAATTTTCACATTTAAAGGTACCATCTTTTGGAAAACACAGGCTACAACATGCTTCTGGTCATAGTCTGCTCCAGGAATCCTTGGAGTCTGTGCACAGTAGACGAAGTCCCACTCCCAGAAAGCTGCTCCTTCATTGGCTTCTGCCACTGGTCTAGCACTAACTCCCTGCCTCTTCAGCATTGATTCACCAGTGCAGCTGTGCTGTACACTCATCTGCGGCACCATTCCCTGGAGCACTGACATCAGTCCCCAGCACTGCCACAGCTTCCAGTGTGGGAAAGGGGCACAGGGCTTGCTTCCTGGCCACATGGCCTCCAAGGCATGCTGACCCAGACCTCCTCCCCTTCTGTCCTAATGGCCCAGTGCCTGCTGAACTCCTGGACTGGCAGGCCCCAGAGCACTTGTGGAGGGGCACCAGATATGCTCCTGGACCACATGGTCCCCAATGCCCACTGGCCCCAAAACCTGAGCCCCCTGTGGATGACTGGATCAGTGAGGGGAGAGGAAAGCAAAGAGTAGAATTTCCACACTCTGAAAAAGGACTCCCAGATTCCCCTGCACAGCATAAGTAGATGGGAGGGTATGTCCCTCCATCCAATCACCTCCCTAGCTTGATGCATGAGCCCTACATGCTTCTGTCTACTGAGTCATACTGCATTCGCCCAGTTGCCAAGGAATGCACACATGTGCAGTCCTTGGTGTTTCCCCACCCCTCCCCCATTTCTGTGGGGGGGTGGGTCCCTTGTTACACAAGAAAGATGCACACAGGCTTTGTAATGTCATTTGGTCTCAAACAGAGCCTGTAAAATTCTGCAAGACTTTATATGAGTAGACTTCTTCCCAAGTTTCCTGTCACAGAAACAAATCCCACTGTCATTGTTGTGCTGGAGAGTTCTGGGCTGTAGTTGAGAAGTGTCCCTACTACAAAGGCAGACCCAAATGGCTAAATATGCTCATGACTATGTGGTTTTAAGATAGATTGGTTAGCACTGGCTGGTGTGGCTCAGTGGATCGAGCGCAGAACTGCAAACCAGGATATCACCTATTTGATTCTTGGTTGGGGCACATGCCTGGGTTGTAGACCAGGTCCCTGGTGGCGGGTGCGCAAGAGACAACTACACATTGATCTCTCTCTCCCTCTCTCTCTCTCTCTCTCTCTCTCTCTTTCCCTCTCTTTCCCTTCCTCTCTCTAAAAATAACTAAATAAAATATTTTTTAAAAAGACAGATTTGTTAATGAAGCTATAGTCTACTGTAATCTGCAGTGTCATAATTGAAGTTTTAGAACCATTTAATGACTTTCCTTACTCTCTAATACATGCATACTGGGCAAGACATGCGTTGTCAGACACCATTAGAATTTAGTGTACTTTTTTCTTGTTTTTATAAATATTTTATTTATATACTTTTCTAGAGAAAGGTAGGGATGGAGAAAGACAGGGAGAGAAACATCAATGTGTAGCCACCTCTCATGTACCTCCTACCGGGACTTGGCTTGCAACCCAGGAATGTGTCCTGACCAGGAATCAAACTGGTGAATCCATAGTTTGCAGACCATAGCTCAATCCACTGAGCTACACCTGCCAGGGCAGTGTACCTTTTTCTTATTGAAATATAATTCACATACCATAAATTTACCATTTTTTGCTGCCTATAAGAAGCCACTTTATTTTTTAATATATTTTATTGGGTATGCTATTACAGTTGTCCCAATATTCCATCTTTGCCCCCTCCACCTGGTACAACCTATTTCATTAGGCAATTCCTTCCCAAATTAGTTCTAGTACATGGGTCATGTACATAAGTTCTTTAGTTACTGCATTTCCTCTACTGTCCTTAACATCTCCCTGTCTATTTTGTACCTACCAATTTGCACTTCTTAATCCCTGCACCTTTTCCCCCATTCTCTCCCTTCCCCTCACAACTGATAACCCTCCAAATGATCAACATATCTATGATTATGTTTCTGTTCTGCTTGTTTATTTATTGGATTCAATTGTTGATAGTTGTGAATTTATTGCCATGTTCATGTTCACAGTATGATCTTGTCTTCCCTTTCTTAAATAAGTCCCTTCAACACTTCATATAATAATGGCTTGGTGATGATGAAGTCCTTTAGATTTAGCTTGTCTGGGAAGCACTTTATCTGCCCTTCAATTCTAAATAATAGCTTCACTGGATAGAGTAATCTAGATTGTAGGTCCTTCCTTTTCATCATTTTGAATACTTCTTGACAGTCCCTTGTTGCCTGAAAAGTTTCTTTTGAGAAATCATCTGACAGTCTTATGGGAGCTCCTTTGTAGGTAAATATCTCCTTTTCTCTTGCTGCTTTTAAGATTCTTTCTTTCTCTTTAATTTTTGGCATTTTAATTATGATGTGTCTTGGTGTGGTCCTGTTTGCATTCATCTTGTTTGAGACTCTCTGTGCTTCCTGGACTTGTGTGTCTATTTCCTTCACCAAATTAGGGGAGTTTTCTTTCATTATGTTTTCAAATAAATTTTCAACTTCTTGCTCTTTCTCTTTTCCTTCTGGCACCCCTATGATTCCAATGTTGGCACATTTGAAGTTGTCCCAGAGGCTCCTTAGCCTATCCTTGTTTATTTTTAATTATTTTTTCTTCTTCTTGTTCTGATTGAATACTTTTCTCTTTCTTATGTTCCAAATAATTGATTTGATTCTTGGCTTCATCCATTCTACTGTTGATTCCCTTTAAATTTTTCTTTATTTCACTTAGTGTAACCTTCATTCCTGCCTGGGTCTTTTTTATGCTGTTGAAGTACCCAATGAGTTCCTTGAGCAACCTAATAACCACTGTTTTGAACTTGGAATCTGTTAGATTGCTTATCGCCATTTTGTTTAGTTCTTTTTCTGGAGTTCCATTCTTTCTATTGGGCTATATTTATTTGTCTCCTCATCTGGGCAGGCTCCCTGTGTTTGTTTCTATGTATTAGGTAGAGCTGCTTTTTTTCTGTCTTAGTAGCATGGGCTATTGTAGAAAAGCACACCAGTAAGTTGGATTGGGAAGAGCCTTAGGTAATCGCTAAGGTGGGGCAACCACTATGAACCAGGTCAGTGGAGTCTCAGATATGGTGTCACTGCTCTGTGGCTATGTGTGGGGGGAAGGCTCAGAAAGGAGACAATGCCTCTTCTGGGATTCTGGAGTTTTGTCCAGCAAGAAGCTGTCCTGCAACACATGCTATAATGCTAGACACTTCAGTTTCTCCCCATATGCCACTGGTGCCCTTCCAGCTGTTACCCTGGTGCTGAAATCCACAGGGAGTGAATCAGGGTAAGTCCTACATTGCTGGTCCTCTAAGAGGAGACTCCTGAGAATCCTGCAATTCTTCTGCTGCCCCAGTCCCCACTGGGTTTTACAGCAGAAGTTATGAAGACTTATCTTCCTGACAATGCAACCCTGGGCTGGGTGGTCTGGTGTGTAGCTGGGATCTCTCACTCCTGAGGTATCCTTTCCACTTTTTATCCACCAAAACATGGATGTGTGACCATCCATTCTGCATCTTTATGCATCTGTACCTCCATGCTTCTCTGTATGTCTCCCATTTCACCACTCCTACCCATCTGGATGAATATGACAACTTTAATTCTTTGGTTGTTAGACTTACATACAGCTTGATTTTCTAAGAATTCTGTGTGATATTTTTTTTGTAGTCAAGCTGTATTTTGGTTGTGGCTGTATGAGGAGGCAAGTTGTGTTACCTTTGCCTCCATATTGATCAGAAGTCTAAATAGACCTTATTAAAGTGTGCAGTTCACATCAATTTTTATTAGATTCACAAGATTTTGCAACTGTCACCAACCATTATATAATTCCAAACATTTTCATCATTCTATCTTCATTTCATAAAGTTTACAAAAATCTTTGCACAACCAAAGATCTCAAAGATTTTCTCCTATGTTTTCCTCTATAAATATTTTAGTTTTGACACACTTAAGTCTACTTCAGTTTTGAGGCATAGGTTGGTTGAAGTTTATTTATTTATATTTGGAATAGAAATGTCCAATTATTCTAACATAATTTGAATTGCTTTGCAACTTTTAGTTTATTCTGGAATTTCTATTGAATTTATTTGGTCTATATGTCTTCCATTTCCCAGTACCATTAATTAATCAATTAGTTATATTAATTGAATAGCTAAACACTACAGATTGGCACACTAGAGCCCATGGCCCAAAATCAGTCTGCCACATATTTTTGTAAATAAAGATTTATTGGAACATAATAATCTCTAGTCATTTACATGATTGGCTGTTGTGGCACTACAGCAGCAATGCTGGATAGTTCTGGCAGAAACAGTATGGCCCACAAAACCTAGCAAAACCACACAATAAGATTGCCAACCCCTGCTCTATATAACTCTTGAAATTAGGTTGTGCGAGACCACCAATAGTGCTATTCTTTTGCAAAATTCGTTTGGCTTACTTTAGTTCTTTGCCTTTCCATAAAAGCATTCTTCACTTACATTTCACACTCAGCCTTTTAATAATTTCTGAAAAAAACTCACTGCTGGAATTTGAAAAAAAAATATTGCAGTGCCATTCACATAACACAAAATTAACCCTTTTCGCTCGAGCAACTCAGTGGCATTAGTTGTGCAACCAGGACCCTCTACCCAGTTCCAAAACATTTCTTCACTCCAAATGGAAAACCCTTACCCATTAAGCAGTTTCTCTCCATTCCTCTTTGCCCCAAGCCCCCAGCAATTACTAATCTGCAATCTGTCTCTGTGGGTTTATTGATTCTGAATCTTTCATATAAATGGAATCATACGATACATGGCCTTTTGTGTCTGGCGTCTTTCACGTAGTATAATGTTTTTGAGATTCATCCATGTTATTGTGTGTACCAGACTTCATTTCTTTTTATGGCTGAATAATATTCCGTTGTGTATATATGCCACAATATGTCTCCTCATTCATCCACTGATGGCAATTAATGCAGTTTCCACCTCTTGGCTATTGTGAATAGTGTTACTATAAACATGAGTGTACATGTGCTTTTTAAATCTATTTTCAAGTCTTTTGGGAATGGAATTGAGGGATCGTGGTGTTTAAGTTTAACCTATGTTTAAGTTTTTGAAGAACTGCCAGACCATTTTCTTCCTGCTGTGACTTTTGCTGTAATTGTGATGAATCTAAAGAACAATGTGAGGATAATTGACATCTTAATATTGAGTCTTGTGATTTATGAAAATAATGTATCTATTTACCTCTCTTTTGATACTCTAATAATTGTTTTTGTAGTGTTCAGCATACACATCTCACACATATCTTGTTAAACTTATGCTAAAAATTTCACTTCATGTTTTCTGGCTCTATTATAAATGATATTGATTTTTTCCAATTTTCACTTTTAAAATCAAAGATAGTATATATATATATATATATATATATATATATATGTATATACTATAGTATATGCTATAAATATATATATATATATATATATATATATATATATATATATATTATATGACATTCCTGTATTGTCCTTGTGTCTAGTGACCTTGCTAAGCTCAATTAACAATTTCCCAATTCATTTATTTTACACAGAGGGGAAGGGAGGGAGAAACAGAGGGAGAGAAACATCAATGTGTGGTTGCCTCTCACATGCCTCCTACTGGGGACTTACCTGACCCACAACCCAGGCATGTGCCCTGACTGGGAATTGAACCGGCAACCCTGCTATTCTCAGGCTGGCGCTCAATCTACTGAGCCACACCAGCCAGGGCTCAATTAGGAGTTTTTATGTATAGACTTCAATGTCATCTGCTAATAGGGGCCATTTTGGTTTTTATTTTACTATCTGCACACATTTTTATGTTTTGTTCTTGCTTTATCACGCTGGCCCAGACTTCCATATTTTTATATGGTTTGAAAGAGTATACCTAAGATTGGGTATCGCAGACTCTTCCCAATCTTAGAGAAAAATAATCCAATTTTTCATCATCAAGTACGATGTTAGCTTTAGGGTGTTTTGTTTGTTCGTTTGTTTGCTTTTTTGTATTTGAATCAAGGATCAAAAGCCTTAGGGATGTCCAGGCCAAAAATTACTCACACAGAAGCAAATATTCTAAGTAAATGAATAGCATATTCAACATAGCAGTGAATTAAATGAACAAAGAGTCTAAGTCTGTTTGGCCTGCTGTATGAAAATTCTACAGACTGGGTGGCTTATAAACAATAGACATTTATTTGTTTGGGGGTGGGGGCGTGGAAGTCTGAGATTAGGGTACCAGTTTGGTGAATGTCTTCTTCTGGGTCATTGACTTCTCATTGTGCCTCACATAGTGGAAGAAGCTAGGGATCTCCCTGGAACCCCTTTTGTAAGGCACTAATCCCATTCATGAGGGTTCTACCATCATGACCTAAGCACCACCCAAAGGTCCAATTTTCAAATATTATCACAAGAGGCATTAGAATTTCAAATATGAATTTAAAGGGGACGCAAACATTCAGACAAGAGCACAGGCTGTTTTCAATGAATGAAAATAAGATTTAACATTAGAAAATATTTCCATGTGTATTTCCCTGCATTAACAAATTAGCAAAGAGAAACCATTTGATCACATCTACGGATATAGGGAAAAAAAAAAACCCTTTGAGTGATATTCAACATGACTTTATAATAAAATCATTTAGCAAAATCAGATGAGAGGGGAATTTCCCTTTCTTAAAGTTGGCAGAAAACAAACTGAAAATATGAAATGTTAGAAGCATTCTTGTCAGGCATAAGTTGTACGTATATACTTTCACCTCTACTTTTTGAAGCTTCACTGAGATATAAAGCCAGAGCGATGGGTATCAAAATAAAGAAGTTGGTATATTGAAAGAATTAACATTTGGCGTTACAATGTGACCAACTATCTAGCAAATTCAAAGGAATAGGCCCATGCAACAGTCAAATTAATAGAAGACCTCAGAAAAAAAAATAGTGGATGGAAGATCACCAGAGCAAAATCAAGAACCTTGTCATGCAAAAGCCGTAAGTATTTAAAACACGTAATAGGAAATGCCCCCATTTACAACTGCAACAAAATTTAAATTACCTAAGAAGAAGCCTAACAAAAATCGAGAAGGTCTTTATGGAGGCAATTATGCAAGTTTACTGATAGATTCAAACTGAAGAGTTCCTAAATAAATAGAACCTTGGGCTTCTGCCTTCTGTTCCAAAATCTACCCTGGAAAGCTATAGGAGAGAGAATAAATTTTAAAATATGTATATGGACAATGTAATCTAAACAACAAAACAGGAGAAACCCTTGGGGAAGATTGAAGACAGTGGTGAGCTGTTATTTGTGTTTGGGGTGGTGGTCGTGGGAAGTTAGGAGGGTCTGCAGCCTGCATAGGTGCAGACGACCGGATGGGAAAAAGGAAAAGTTTAAACTTCTGCCCCTACTTCAGTGTGGATATTGGAGGCAACCGATCAGACCATAGATGCAGGTATCTCTGGGGTGATACCAGCACAGCAGGAATGATGGGACGATTGAGCAAGTAGGACCCCAGAGTCTGTGTCAATAACACCTGAAATCACCTTAGTGGGTGAGGACAGAACTTTTTTCAAATTTACCATTTTAATAAAAGATAAAGACTGGACTATAAATAGAGTGTCAAGATCAGAGGAAATCAGGCAGAGTAGCGATGGGTATGCCTTCCTTTAACTTGGTGAGATGCAAAATTTATCTCTGACTCTGGATGAGGTTTTGAGAAAATGAAAGCCAGTCCCCTGGACTACAAAACATTAGATACTTCAAAAGAACAGGACTCTCCCCATTTCCCGTTGCCCATCTGTGGATGATACTGGCCAGCAGTATCCATCTCGGCTGCGGATGCTCGTCGAAGCATGCTAAAAACATACACAGAGACAACCAGGTCCTGTGGGGGAATAGGGACAGAAGGGCCACTCCTCACGTGGGGAGCACCTTTGGCCACCCTCTCTCCTGGAGGGCGCCGTGGCCACTCCTCACATGGGGAGCGCCCCGTGTCCATACCCAAGAAGGTTTTTATTGAGAAAACAGACTTAGTTTGTGGATTCACAGTCTGGCAGAAAAGATCAAAAGATGTAAACAACTTACAAAGGTGGGGGCAGCACTCCTGCTGAGAATCCAGGCAAGGTTTGGGGTTTTTAGTATATGAAAGAGGTACAGGTTCCAAAAGTTCCCTGCCTGTGCTTTTAAATTCCAAGATGATAACATCCTCCAGCAAACAGATCTCACAGGATCTTGCATATTCTATGTCCCAGGCCTGATTACCCCAGGGGTCCGCTGTTTCTGGTCTGGGCTGTTTCGCCCCTGCAGGTCTCAGAAGACAAAGGCAGCCGGGAGACTTGGATTTCTCACATCCAAGAGCAAAGACTCAGGCTTTGACAAAGCGAAAGGGGGCAGGGGTTGATGTCTGGTCACCCCTTCATTTCCACAGCCCCGTGAGTCTTGTCCCTGTCATTCCTTCATGAATGCGTCTGTCTTAGATTCATTCTCTATCCAAGAGAATCATTACCTGTTATTGACTGTCGTTCAAGCATGAGGAATGAGGCATATGAACAGGCAGCGTTCATGCCAGGGAAATAAGTTTTGTCTCCTTCAGTGGCTCCTGGTCTGGAGGTCTTTCACTCAGCCTAAGTCACGGGGGGTTATAGCTTCCTGAGACCAGGCAGGGTGGCCCGCAACACCCATCATCTTCCACGCAGGAAATAAATCCTTTAGAACAAAATGTTTCAAAAATCTGCATGGTGCATTTACAGAATGGAATACTATGCTGCAGAAAGAAAGAAGGAGCTCCTACCCTCCATGACAGCATGGATGGAACTGGAGAGCATTATGCTAAGTCAAATAAGTCAGGTGGTGAAGGACAAATACCACATGGTCTCACCTATAAGTGAAACCTAATCAACAAAATAAACAAGCAAGCAAAACATAACCAGAGACATTGAAATAAAAAAAAACAAACTGACAGTAACCAGATGGGAGGAGGGAGGAAATAAGGGGGAGGAGGGGAAGGGTCGTCAAGGAACATGTATAAAGAACACATGGACAAAGCCAAAGGGGGGTAGGATTGAGGATGGGAGGTGTGGGTGGGTGGAGCAGGGGAGAGTGGTGGGGGTAAACTGGACACAACTGTACTTGAACAACAACAACAAAAAAGGAAAGAATACTTCACAGGAAAAATAACCTGGCTTCCTGGTAAACAGAAGCTATGAGAATCGGAGTTCTTCTCTAACCCTGCCTCACTGTCCTGGGCACTGCATTTCCCCCAGTGGCACCTGTGAGGAAACTACAGTGGTATCTACAAGTGTGGTGATGACCTTTCACAGTAAGGACTGTGGGATCCACCCGCCACAGAAAAGAGGGGCGTGCAGAACCCAGGTCTGCTGCTACTGTCAGCTCTGGGGGCGGAGGGCTCCAGGCAGGGCTGTTAAGCTGAGCACTCCCAGTCCCCACCACTTCAGGGAACTGGGGGAGGCTGAGCTTTGGTCTGAGGGCCACAGGGTCAGGTCCGCAGAGGGCAGGGGCCCACGTCCCTTCGGGTGAAGGTGAGGACCAGAGGAAAGACAGCATGTTCCCCTCGGATTGGATTCCAGCTCCACTCCTGCTCTCAGCACTGGGGGCCCCAGATATGTTTTCTGGATGTGACCTCCAGTGAGTTCTGCACAGGAAGTCCGAGAGAGGTGAGGGCTGCCTCTGGGAGGCCCACTTCTGGTCCTTAGAGGGAAGGAATCCAGTCCGGCACAGATTGAAAGTATGAACCCTGAAGAAGGACTGAGAGACGCCCCCCCCCCACCCCATCGCAGAACCCAGGTTAGCCCCTGCTGTCAGCACTGAGAGTCCTGGGGCTGGGTTGTCTGGTTGAGTACTATTTCTCACAACCCACCCGCCCCCACCTCCTCAGGAGAGCAAGACAAGGTCTGAGGGGAGCAACCTCAGATGCGCAGGGGGCAGGGCCCCGACTCTGCCTGGAATCTAGGTGAGAGCCAGAGGGAGGCCTGGAGGACCCCACGAAATCCATCTCAGTCTCTGCCAGCAGTCCTGGGAATTCTCCGGGCTTGGTGCCCTGATGTGACGTCCACACTTCACCTGGGGGTCTCAAGGCATTGAGGGCCTAGGTCTGAGTGGCTCAGCCTCCTGCTTAACAGAAGGAGGTTCCCAGGACCTGCCAGGGCTCAAGGTGAGAACCGGGAGGGAAGAGAAAGGGACTCTGAACCCTAGAACAGTCAGTCCTGGGAGGCCCAGTGGGCAGGATGAGCAGAAACAGCGATTCATAACTTCCATGTCTTCTGGTTCTGACACTCTGGGGGCTCTGTGTAAGGGCTCAGCCTCTCGGGTCTGCAGAGGGTGTGCCCAGGACATGACCAGAGTCAACTGTGAAGACCCTGAGGGAGATGGAGGGCACCTGGGCCCCTGAGCGGTATCAATCTGGCAGGTCTCAGGGGGCAAGGTGGGAGGGTTGGGTGGGGGGATGACCACACAAGGTGTTTTCTGATTTCTGCATCGGGTCTGAGAGACCCGGGGGGAGGGGTGGTGGTATAAAGAGCTGGGCTTCAGGTAGCAGAGCAGAGGACCCCAGGTCCTGCTGATGTCAACTTGAGGACCTTGAGGGGAAAATAGGTGACCCTGGACACTGGAATGAAGTCCTGGGAGGCCGAGTGGGTGGGGCATCCACAGGTAGCATTTCCTGACTTCTGTATCCAGGTCTGAGAGGCTGTGGGGTTCCGTGTAAGGAGCAAAGCCACAGGTCGGCTCAGGGGACCCTGGACTCCACAACCTAGGGGACCCCGTAAAAGCCCACCTCTGCTCTCAGCCATGGGAGCTCTCCGTAGCAAATGACCAAGTGCGGCATTTCCTGACTTCCGTATGTATCCGGGTCTGAGTGAGACTTGGGACTTGATGAAAATTGTAGGGCCTCAGGTCCACAGAGGGGATACAGAGGTACTGCCCAGGAGTCACGTGGCACTTCCTCACTTTTGCATCCGTTTCTGAGAGGCTCTGGGGTTTGGTGTAAGGAGCAGAGCCTCAGGTGAGCAGGGGATATGCCCAGGACCTGCCAGAGTCAAGGTGGGGACCCTGAGGGAAGACTGAGAGGATCAAAGACCCCTAAACAGAAGGGAGTCCACAGAAGGCTTCGCTGCTGAAAGTCTTGGGAGGCTCAACGATGAATGAGCACCCAGAGAAGACACCACAGAAGCCCATACCTGATGTCAGCCTTGGGAATTCAGGGGGAGGAATGACACATTCAGCAGAGGGGAGGACCCAGGTCCTGCCATTGTCAAGGTGAGGAGGATACAAAGGGAGGACTGAGGGACTCTGGACCCTACAGCAGAGAGGAGCCTGCATAACCCCTACTGTGAACCCTGGGAGGCCCCAGGCCCGATGACCACATGCTTTGTTCCTGACTTGGGCATCTGTTTGTGAAAGAATGAGGACTTGGTAAAAGGAGCAGGCCCTCAGGTTATTAGAGGGGAGAGTTCAGGTCCCACTGAGAGTCAAGGTGAGGACCCCGAGGGAAGACTAGGGGCCTCTGGCACCTGAGGTCTGAAGGGTCAGCCTCCCTCCAGGCAGGCAGAGGAATGGAGCCCAGGCTTTGCCAGGACACAAGGTAAGGACTCCAGGTAGGACTTAGGAAGACCCCTAGCAAACGTTGAAGGGTCCCCACTGTTCCCTCTCCCTGCCATCAACACAGGGAAAGCAGCACAGCAGGGCTGTTGGTGTGGGTTGCTTCCAGACTTCTGCCTGAGAGGTGGCAAAGGAAGGTGAGGGCATTGTCCTGAAGGGCCTGGATGCAAGTGCCAGTAGTCAAATTGTTGGGTTTTGAGGCAAGATGAGGGCACCTCCCACCCCAGCAAAACAGAGACCAGCTGGCTCAGGCCTTGCTGGCACAGCTAGCTGGGTTGCTCAGGGCCTGATAGTGGATGTGATGTGTCCTGAAGTCCACCTTGGAGTTCTCAGGGAGATGAGGGCATTTGGTCTGAGGAGGTGTAGCTGAGGTGATGAGAGGGAGGGGTCCAAGGCCCTATGGGCTTCAAGGTGAGAACCCTCAGGGAGGACTGAGAGGGCTCCACCCTAGGCAGAAACGTTGCCAACTCTCATACACCAGAAAACCCCAGCAGTCAGCCCTGGGAGGGCTGGAGGATATCAGGAAGAGACTCCTCCCCCACTTTCTCCTTGTGAAGGGGTGTCTGCAAGAGGGTGGCCTTGGCTTGCAGTAGGCATTCTCAGTTCAGCAAAAAGGAAAGGTCCCAGGCCCTCCATGAGTAAGCATGGTTTCCTTGGGGAGGACCGAGGCTCCCACCCTTCAAACAAAAGGGGAGCCTGAAACCCACTCTGTGCTGCCGTCAGTCTTGGGAAACCCCTGGCATGGGTCTGTGGAGGTGGTTCCACCTCGATCCTGTCCCAGGGCACTTGGGAAGTTGAGAGCTTTGGTCAGAAAGGACGACCAGTTCGTGAAAAGAAGGGCCGAGTTTTTACCAGGGTCGGGAAGGGTCTGAACCCTTCCTTGGGGATCTGCACAGATACATTTAACATTAACGAAAATTTATGAAGATGGAGTTGATGATATGAAGTGTACCATTAATAAAGCCTGGGTACAGTCAAAGCAAGAGAGAAGCAAGCCAAAGGAGACACATAATTTTGAGACTTTAAAGTGCTTTTGGGAACTGTGATGAGGAAATATTGATGTTTCCAAGTAAAGGCATTTTGGTGAGCTGCACAGACGATTTAACAGATAATGTTACAGAGCCTTCTTCTAAGTAAAGGCAATGAATTCTCCCACTGGTGGGTTTATTTAAATAAAATATGCTGTGTTTTAAAAAGTAAGAGACCCCAAAGCATCAATCAGTCCCCTGTCCTAACCATCGGGAGTCCCCAAGCAGGGGTGCCTGGATGTGACATCCTCTCCCTTTCCACATGCTTGCTTCTTCTGACAGTTTCTCACTGAGGGTAGTTAGTCAGGGTGATTTCTGGTCGTCAGGAGTTCTGTCCATGCCCAGCCAGGAAGAAAGGCAAGCATCTTGAGGACAGACTAAGGGGACACTCTACTCAGAACAGATGGGCCCAGGCCCTGCTGTCAGTCATGGTGGAACCTGTGCAGACTGGGGAACAGATGGGCCTCCTGTTCACATTTGTCTCAGAGCTCCCAGGAAGGTGAGGCCCTTAGTCTGAGAGGACAATGTCCTCGGGGTGTATACTTGCTCAACAGAGAGAGGAGTCCCAGGTTCTGCCAGGAATCAAGGTGAGGACCCAGAAGGGGGAGTGGGGGTGTCCCAATTTTCAGAACAAGAGTGGGCTCCACAGAAATCTGCCTTGCTCTGAGTGTTAGCCCTGAAGGCCCCAGGCAGTGCCGTCAGCCTGAGCCCCTTCTCATTTTCAGATCGGTCCTCTCAGGGAGAGGAGGGCTTTGGTCTGAAGGCCTGGACTCAGGTCAACTGGGGCAGGATTCCAGGGCTTGCCAAGAATCAAGGTGAAGAATGAGGGGAACCAGAGCACATGGGAACCAAGATCTACCCAACCCCTCCTGTCAGCCATGGGGAAACTCAGAATGGTGCATGGAATGGCTCAACTCACTTCCTCTTCTGGTATCTATTGGAGGTGCAGCCTAAGTCTAAGTAGAGTGAGCTCACTCAGCAGAGTGAGTTGTCTGAGACCCTGCAGGGTGTCCTGGTGAGGAAATGATTGGAACCTTAGCCCAAGATAGATGGACCCAAAACTTTGGTCACTTCTTCTTGATCCCATGGGAGGCTCTGGGCACGTGTGACCAGATGTGGAGCCCCCTCATTTTCTTCTCTTCGGGGTCAGGGAAGTGTGGTCTTGTTCTGAGAGTTTAGTCACAGGCCAGCGGGAGGCGGGTGAGGGGCCAGGCCCTGGCAGGGGAAAGGTGAGGATCCTGAGTGTGCAAGGAAAAGACCACCCACCCAGGACAGAGGGGACCGCACAGAGTTCCACCACCACTCCTGTCAGAACTGAGATCCCAGGTCTGTGCTTGCCATCTGCATGCTGAGGTGCTCCTTCGTTTCCTCTTACAGGGGTTCCAGCTTCCAGGAGGTAAGAAATTTTGTCTGAGCTACATATTCTCAGGTCACCGAGCAGTGGAAGGCCAGGCAGTGCCAGGAGTGTAGGTGAGGTGACCACCCTGATTATGATTATGTACACAGGGATTTCCCCCCACACCAGATCAGAGGGGATCCCACAGCACCTGACACCTCCATGCCCCATCGTCAGCCCCAGAACTGTGGGCTTGGCCTTCTGTACACAGAGCAGTCATTTCACTTCCTACTTCAGGTTCTTAGTTCTTCAGGCTGATCAGGAGTGACCCCTGTGAGGCCGGAGAGCACCCGTAAAGTGGGGGCCTGTAAGTTGCCTTTGTCAGGGCCGCCTAGGGTGTGTTTCTCAGGTGACACTTCTCTCACTCCCTCTCTCCCACAGGCCCGTGGGCCCCCATCACCCACCTTCTTCCCACACTCCAATAGCTTTCCCACCAAGAGTCACCATGCCTTGCCATCAAATGAGTGAGCTCTGCAAGCTTGAGGAAGACCATCAGGACCCCAGAGGGGCCCAGGTGGAGGAGCAGCTGTTTTGGGGATGCAGAGGAGGAGGTTGTGTCTCCCTCCTCCTTAGCTTCCTCCCCCTCAATCCTGTTTCCATACCGCCTAGAGGGGGTGGCTGCTGCTGAGACACCAAGTCCTCTCCAGAGTCCTCCAGGGGTGCCTGCCCTCCCCTCTGTGCCATGGCAGCCCCTCCATGGAGCCAATATGAAGATGAGGGCTCCAGCAGCCAAGAAAAGGAGGTGCCCAGCACGTGGGAGGTCCCAGAAGATGCCAATTCCATGCACACACAAAAAAGCCCCGCAGTTGAAGATGACAGAAATGGTAGAGTTCCTGCTCCTGAAGTGTCATGCAAAGAAGCCCACCACAGAGGCAGAAATTCTGAGTAGCATCATCAGAGAGTACCAGGACCACTTCCCTGAGATCCTGAGCCAAGACTTGAAGTGCATGCAGCTTGTATTTGGCATCGAAGTGAAGGAAGTGGGCCCCAGTGACCACCCCTCTGTCCTGGTCAGCACTCTGGACCTCACCTTTGATGAGATGGTGAGCGATGGGCACAGATTTCCCAACACTGGCCTCCTGGTCACACTTCCATGGGTGATCGCCACGGAGGGCGATTGTGCCACTGAGGAGGAAGTCTGGGAGGCGCTGGAGGTCATGGGCATGCATGATGGGAAGGAGCACTGGATCTATGGGGAGCCCAGGGAGCTCGTCACCAAAGTGTGGGTGCAGGAAAAGTACCTGGTGTACTGGCAGGTGCCCAGTAAGCGATCCTGCATGTTCCGAGTTTCTGTGGGGTCCCAGGGCCCATGCTGAAACCAGCAAGTTGAAAGCCCTCAAGTTTTTGGTCAGAGTTAATGCCAGGGATCCCAGTTCCTTCCCTTCTCTGTCTGAAGGGACTAAGAGTGAGGAGGAAGAGGGGGCCTGAGCCAGAGTTGCATACAGGCACGTTTCAGGCCCATGTTCAGTAGCTTCGCTCGCTTGGTATGAAGTGGGGCTCATTCTCCACTCTGTGATTGAGGAGTGAGCAGTCAGAGTTCTAGGTAGTGAGGCTCAGGGCGAGTTGGGGGAACAAGAGCTGTAGCACCATTTGATTTCTGTTCTCTGTGATAACTTAGAATTTGATCTTTGTTTCCTTTGGGAACTTTCCATATATCGTTCCTTTTAATAGAAGGTTTAATAACCTACACCATCAAAGTTTGTGAATGACATTGCTCACACCATATATTTGTATTTGTCCAAGTTTGTGATCCTGAACGAGATAACATGGCATTAGAACAGCATTTTCATGGAACTATGAAATAACTCAGCAGTTCAGTCAATGGAGTCAAGAAATAAAGAAATAAAAGCAAAGGGTTGTTAGTTCTTGCTTCTTATCCCTTCTTGTCTGTCATTCTATGAAACATTATTTAAGTATCCTTGGATTTCCTTGGTTCATTCATGGTGGGGTGGGAAATGTGAGACTTCCGCAATAGTGTCAACAATAAAATTAACTAGTTGTTAGTTAGTTAGTTAGTTAGTTAAAAAGAAAAGAAAGAAAGTGGAGACATTTCATCTGAATAAAGATGACCCCTGCTCAGTGGTTCATTCACTCCCCAGACATTCAGTGAGCCTCTGTCCTCTGAAGGCCCTGTGCAAGTAGTGGTGACACGAGCATAAGCAGGACATACCCACCTACAGAATGACAGTGTGGGAGCCACAGTCATATAAGGAAAGTGATGGGGTGTCCCCTAAGTCCATGATATCCCCACTCTTCCCAGCCCATGGCCCACCTTCTACGTCACAGATCATTTCTCTTCTCAGTACTATGCATGACATCTCTCAAGACAAACAAATAGCAGGACCCTGAGGCCCAGGTAGTAAAAGCAGGCCTAAGGAAGGAAGGTGGCAATGAGAATCAAACACAATTTGGGGATTGTCTGAGGCATGTTGAGAGGTGAGTCTGCCAGGTGCCGGCATTTCTGACCAGTCCTGGCACTTTCCCGCACGACAGCACCCTTCTCCTGGCTTTTCCCCATGTCCCCTCCTGTCCAGCACTGGAACGTGGTATGCCAACATGCTCATCCCTGCCATCTCCTCTGAAGGCTGCACAGATCTCCTGCCCTCGCCCTGACACAGAGGCTTCCTACTCCCTGCAGGAGCCCCCTGCTCTCCCATAGCTCACCCTCGATCCTGTCTGGTAGCCACAGCCCTTTAAGTGGAAAGTGTTACTTTAGAACCTGATGTTTAGATACCTTGTCATCCCTCCTTGGGACTCTTCCAATGCAGTCTCTGTTTTCCAGATGGGCTGTGAGCACAGTTTGATTGTGCCTATATTCTACTGGGCCTTTGGATAGAACCCTGAAGATACACAGAGGATTTATGAAGCCACCCAGTGCTTATAGTAGAAGTTTAATGGGATTCTTATCTGAAGCTGGGAGCTGAACATGTGCACAAATGAAAGAGCTTATTTAGCTGGCCAGAAATTAATGCCTCAATATAAATGGTAGATGAGGAGCAAACATGGACTGAAACCAAATTTCTTCTAAAAATATTTAACACCCCCCCCCAACCCCGCCACCGAGGAATCCTCCTAGGAGGTGAGAAATGGTTCCTTGGTGGACTTGTTAGGTGAAATTTAAAAAGAAAAACAAAATAATTAGCCACCCTCCCTCTGTCTCTTGTCTGGTCCCTGCCCCACAGGAAAGTCGTGTCTTTTTCAGTGAGTCTAAATGCATCTGTGCAGGTGTTCGGGCAAGTTCACTCATATGGAGGGTAGCAGAGACTCGCAGGTTAAAAAGTTACCCATGCATCCGAAGGGAGGAGAGCATTCTCAGCCTACTGATACTATAGACAGTATTACAGTATTGCAAAGGGAAGTGAAGAAAGGCACTATTGAGTGAGGAAGGGGAACCCTCCCTGAGGAGATTTACACGACCCTCTTACAGTTACATGTGGTTCTGTATTTGAAGGCATCTGTCACATAGTAGGCACTTAAAAACTCAGAGACTTTCAAGAGAAATCTGACCACAGGAAGTCCTCCAAGCAATGAGGATGGTTGTCGTCACAACCAATTACGATGGTTGCTTTCTTATGAGCACCAACAATGTGACAGTGCATGAGAGGGACTTCAGTGCCCACCCCTTTCTTCTCTTGCTTTCCTTCCTGAACAAGGTGCATGCTACATTGCCAGTCCACTTGTAGTTAGGAAGGGCCATGTGACAACCCTTCGCCACTGAGACATGATCGGAAGCATCGTTTATCACATCCACACATTTGACAGCCAGTATGCCAGTTCCGTGCTCTCTCCCTCAGTTCACCAGCAAATATGGTGGCTCCATGTTGAGATGCAGCCTGGATCCATGGTCACCTAGATCAGGGGGCCCCTGCCAAACGGCATCAGGATGTATTTCTGTTCTACTATTTCCATCATTAGGCTTATATAAATATTTTGTAATATAAAGACTACTATGTATTGCATGGATTCTTGTTGCAAAAAAACTCTAATAACAGACAAATCACAGTTTCCCCCTTTTCAAAATTCCTCCCCAATTCAGCCCCCTCCTCAGAGGTCACCACAAATGACATGATGGCATATATGATTTCAAAGCTTATACTAGCTTTTTTTCATACACAGGTGTGCTATGAAACATGAGGCATTACCCATGATGTACATATCGATCTGTCGCATGCCTTCACCGCTTAATAATTTGGAAACAGGACATTCCCGTGATAGCACACATAGACCTTCCTCACTTTTGCAAGGAAAACAATCAACCCTATTCAAAAGTGAGCAATGGAATCAAACAGACATTTCTCCAGAGAAGATATTCACATGACAATGAGCAAATTAAAAGATGCTCCATATCACTAATCCAAGAAAAAAATACAATCAGGAAATCATAAGTGTTAGCAAAGATTGGGAGAAATTGGAACCCCTGTGCACTGTTGGTGGGGCTGTAAATTGACACAGGCACCTTGGAAAACAGTATGGTGTCTCCTCAAAAAAGAAAAACAATTACCATATGATCCAGTGATCCTACCTCTGAGTATATGCCCTCTAAAATTGAAATCTGGACCTCCAAATGAGATTTGTACACCCATGTCCACGGCAGCATAGCTCATGATAGCTAAAATGTGAAAGCAAACCAAGCATCTATCAATAGACAAATGGATAAGCAAAATGTGATTTAACGGAATGTTATTCAGCCTCCAAAAGAAAGAAAATTCTGACATACGCTGCAACACAGATGAGCCTTGAGGACATTATGCTAAGGGGAAGAAGCCAGACACAAAAACACAAATGCTGTGTGATCCCCTGATATGAGGTACTTTGAGTATTCAAATTCCTACAGGTGGAAAGTAGAAAGGTAGGTGCCAGGGACTGAGGAGAAGGGGCAATGAGGGGTTATGGTTTAATGGGACTAGAGCTTCAGTTTTGCAAGAAGGAAAGAATTCTGGAGATGGGTGGTGGTGATGGTTGCACAGCAAAAAGAATCGTACTTAATAGCACTGTGCTGTACATTTAAAAACGGTTAGGATGGCAAATTTTATGTTTTGTGTATTTTACCACCATAAGAAAATACATTTTATTTAAAAATCACACAGTGTGACAGAAATGAACAGCGTCTTTGATCGCCTCATCAACAGACTGGACACAACTGGGGACACGATGAGCAAGCTTGAAGAAATGTCAACAGAAACCTCCAAAACTGAAATGTGAAGAGAACAAAGAATGAAAATGGTGGGAGTACATATCCGAGAAATGCTGGACCAGTACAAAAGTTATAAGGTATGCATAAGTGGAAAAGGAGAAAAGGAGAAAAGAGAAAGAAACAGGAAAGATATTTCAGGTGCCAATGGCAGAGGATGTGCCAAAATCAATTAGTGACATGAAACCACACATTCAGGAAGCTCAGAAAACACCAAGTAGGATCAACAACAACAACAAAACATCTGCTTTAGGCATATCATATTCAAAGTGCAGAAAATCAAAGAGAAAGGAAACTTAACAGAAGCCGAGTTAACCAAAAGTGTGAGAGGAATCCAACTCTGTTACTTCTCGGCCTGTGCCCCTGCCACTTGGCCAGCGAGCCAGATCCATGGAAGGGAAGTGCACAGTAGTGTGGGGAGTCTAGCTTTGAGCTAGAGGACCAGAAGGGGGTCCCCTGGGAGCCAGGGAGAGTGGTGAAGGCAGGCAGCTCCAAATAGTTTGGGCTGTCCATGACCAGTCTGGATGACCTGCACAGGTGTTGTGTGTGGAAAGTGCCAGAGCTGGGCCCACCCAGGTGTGTCCTAGTCAGCACTGTGAGGTGTGCTCCCAGGCTCAGCAAGTCCATTTGGATTCCTGGCACTTGCAAAAGCAGCAAGGCGAGTTTTCCTCAGGAGGACAAAGCTTCCAGGAGCAGTTCTGGAAACCTAGATCCTTAAGCCCTCCCCAGGTGTTGGGTTTCATTTTTCCTGCATCCTTACTCAGTCAGCAAACTTTACATTGTTATCTTCCTCAATTGTCCTCTCTTCTCCCTAGTCTGCTTCAACTGGAAGGGTCGTATGCAGGAGGAACAAAAGTATTATCCTCAAACATTGTCATTCAGGTGAACCAGAAAAACATGTCATGTTCCAGAAGTGGCCAGGACGAAATTCTGAATTTTCCACAGTTTCAAAATGGGTTTCCATAACCCTTTTCATCCCGCCTGCTTCTCCATTGAGGGGTAGGGAAAAGGGCAATGCCTTTCTGGAGACTGCTCAGTGAGTACTGGTGCGAGCACCAGGAGAGAGGTGAGGAAGCAGACAATCAGTCCTGGTTGCAAACTGGAACTCATCGGGCCAGACTACCAGTCCTGCACAACAAATCAGTGCAGAAGACCCTCCCGAGAGGGGGTCCAAGTCAGAGTGCATGGAGGGCTCCCAGTCACTGTGAGGGGGTCCTGTCACCACATGAAGCCTCCACAGGCATCTCGAGTGAGGAGTGCAATTGTCTGCATCAGAAATGCAGCGTCCCGGACCAGTCCTGACTCACTGGGTCCCATGAGAGATCAAGCCCTTCATCCCCGACATCTACAAGGGACCCAGATGGCACAGGACAGCACTCGGGATGTCTTGACAGATTCAGCCTCCACAGAGAGGTATCCCAAATCTGCAATAGTGCCAGAGTCCAGAGCCCGTTCAACTGAGCTTTGCTGGCTTCCATTCAACACCCGACCTGCTGAAGCGAAACAGCCTTTAGTGAACAGTTTCAGGTTGTAGATTAGAGTGAAAGGCCTTGTGAATTTGGGGGGTCCCAAGACTCAAGGGTTATTTTCCTGCCTTGTTCAGCCTTTAAGTCCCTCCCCAGTGGACCCCTGAAAACCATGCACCTCAGGTCCAATAACCCACCAGCCTCTAAGGGGCAGCCATGTGATTGCAAGAGAGCTCATTAGCAAACACTATGGGTTCCAGCGGTTGGGGGCTTGATCAGGAAAAAGGCATCACAGGAGGAGGCAGCAATACACAAGGAGCTTTACTGCATGGGCCCTGAACTGGGCTGAGTAGAGGGGAGTCCCTCACAGCAGGGAGTCCCTCCATGGGTTTCAGGGCCAGGAGGGCACAGTCTAGAAGGGAGTGCTGTGGTCTCATGTTTGTGTGCCCCCTAGAAGGCTGATGTTGAAACACTAACCCCCAAAGATGACGGCATTAGGAGGTTGGTCCTTTGGGAGTGCTTATGTCAGGAGGGCTGAGCCCTCAGGGGTGGGAGTAGCACCTTATAAAGGGCCCCAGAGAGACTCCCAGCCCTTTCCACCATGTGAGGACACAGAGAGGAAGGCCCTCACTGTAGCATGCTGGCCTTATCTTGGACTTCCAGCCTCCAGAACAGTGTGAATAAATTTCTGTAGTTGGTAAGTGACTCAATCTGTGGTATTTTGTTATGGCAGCCTGATTGGACTAAAGGAGACAAGGCGAGGGGAACAGCTGGAAGAGTGGCATTGGAGAGCGGCTCTGTGTCAAGTGATGTTGCTCAGCAGCTCCAGGGAGTGGCGTGGCGTCTTAGAACCACAAGGCTCTATCTTACCTACTCTCAGAAGCTCGGCTATTCCCAGGGGCCCCCATAGCCCAGAGCTCAGCACATTCTCTATGGCTGCAAGGCTGTGCAGAAGCAACAGACTAAGACTCTGAGAGGCCACTTAATGTCAAACAGATATATTTTCTCCCAGAATGACCTAAATGATTAATTTTGTTTCAGATTCTACCGCAAATACCAACTTTCTTTCTTTCTTTTAATTTTATCGTTGTTCAAGCACAGTTGTCTGCATTTCCCCTGCCACTCCCCCCTGACGAAACCAGCCACCTGACCTCCCCCTGCCATGATCCTACACATTCTTGGTTTTGTCATGTGTCCTTTGAAGTTTTTCCCCCAAACCCTTCCTCCGTTTTCCCCCATTATCCCCTCCCCCTCCCCTCTGGTTACTATCAGTTTGTTCTTAATTTCAATGTCTCTGGTTATAATTTGCTTCCTGGTTTCTTTTGTTGATTAGGTTCTACTTAAAGGTGCGATCATATGGTATTTGTCTTTCACCACCTGGCTTATTTCACTTAGCATACTGCTCTCCAGTTCCATCCATGCTGTCACAGGGTAGGAGCTCCTTCTTCTTCTTTCAGCTGCTGTGCAGTATCCATTGTGTGAATGTACCATAGTTTTTGATCCATTCATTTGCTGGTGGGCACTTAGGTTGCTTCCAGCACTTGGCTATTGTAAATTGTCCTGCTATGAACAGTTGGGGTGCACAGGTTCTTTTGAATTGGTGGTTTCAGGGCCCTTAGGGTATAATCCCAGCAGTGGAAGTGCTGGGTCAAAAGGCAGTTCCAGTTTTAGTTTTCTGAAGAAATTTCATTACTGTTTTCCATAGTGGCTGCACCAGTCTGCACTCCCACCAACAGTGCACTAGGTTCCCTTTCTCCTCATCCTCTCCAACACTTGTTGTTTGTTGATTTGATTAGGATGGCCATTCTGGCCGGTGTGACGTGGTATCTCCTTGTGATTTTAATTTGTTTCGCTCTGATGGCTAGAGATGCTGAGCATCTTTTCATATGTCTCTGGGCCCTCCGTATATCCTCCTTGGAGAAATGTCTGTTCAGGCCTTTTGCCCATTTTCTAATTGGGTTGTTTGTCTTCATGGAGTGGACGCGTGTCAGTTGTTTATATATTTTGGAGGTCAAACCGTTGTCCAAGGTACCGTTGGCAAATATGTTTTCCCATACAGTTGGTTCTCTTTTCATTTTAATGCTGTTTTCTTTAGTCATGTAGAAGCTTTTTGTTTTGATGAGATCCCATTTGTTTTTTTCTTTCCAATATGTCCCTTGCTCCAGAAGACCTATGGGGGAAAATATTGCCACGTGCAATATCTGAGATTTTCCTGCCTATGTCTTCCTACAGGGCTTTCATGGTGTCATGACTTATATTTCAGTCTTTTATCCACCTTGAATTTATTTTTGTGTATGGTGTAAGTTGGTGATTGAGTTTCTTTCTGTTTTGCATGTAGCTTTCCAGGTCACCCAACACCACTTGTCAAAGGGGCCATTTTTACTCAATTTTATGCGTCTGTCCTTTTTGTCAAATATTAATTGACCACAGAGACTTGGGTTTATTTTGGGGCTCTCTATTGTGTTCCATTCATCTATGTGTCTCTTCTTATGCCAGTACCAGATTGTTTTGAGTACAGTGGACTTGTAATACAGTTTGAGATCAGGTATTGTGATCCTTCTTACACTGTTCTTCTTTCTCCAAATTGCTGCAGCTATTCGCGGTTGTTCATGATTCCATATAAATTGTTGAAATATTTCTTCTACATCAGTGAAATATGTTATTGGTACTTTAATAGAGATTGCATCGAATATATGAACTGCTCTGGGTCGTATGGACATTTTGATGATAATTCTTCCAATCCATGAACATGGTACATGCTTCCATTTGTTTGTGTCTTCCTTAACTTCTTTCTCCATTTTTGTGTAGTTTTCTCAGTGCAGCCATTTTACTTCCTCGGTTAGGTTTATTCCTAGGTACTATACCTTTCTTGTTGCCATATCAAATGGGATTTTTTTCCCCTGATTTCTATTTCTGATATTTCATTGTTGGTATACAAAAATGCCTTTGATTTCTGCATATTGACTTTGTATTCTGCTGTTTCTGCCAAATTCATTTATTAGGTCGAGTAGTTTTTTGGTGGAGTCTCTAGGATTGTCTATGTACACTATCATGTCATCTGCAAACAATGAGTGTTTTGCTTCCTCTTTTCCAATTTGGACGCCTTTTCTTTCTTTTATTGTCTGATTGCTGTGGCTTGGACTTCCAATACTGTGCTGAAGAGGCGTGCTGAAAGAGGACATCTTTGTTTCATTACTGATTTTAGTGGGAAAGCTTTTACTTTTTGCCCATTGAGTATGATGTTGGCTGTAGGTCTCTCGTATATGTCCTTTATTATGTTGAGGAATGCTCCCTCTATTCCCACTTTGCTGAGTGTTTTTATCAGAAATGGGTGCTGTACCTTATCAAATGCTTTTTCTGAATCTATTGATACGATCATGTGATTTTTGTCTTTCCTTTTGTTTATGTGATGTACTGCATTTATTGATTTGTGAGTATTGTACCATGCTTGCATCCCTGGGACGATCCCACTTGGTCATGGTGTTAGACCTTTTCAATGTATTGCTGGACGTGGTTTGCCAATATTTTGTTGAGGATTTTAGCATTTATGTTCATCAGTGATATTAGCCTGAAGTTCTCTTTCTTTCTTATGTGTGTATTTGGTTATGGGATTAGGATGATGCTGATTTCACAAAAAGAGTTTGGGAGTCTTCCGTGTTGTTGGATTTTTTGGAACAGTCTGTGAAGGGTAGTGGTTCGATTTTCCTTAAATGCTTTGTAAAATTCTCCTGTGAAACCATCTCTCGTCCAGGGCTTTTGTGAGTAGGGAGTTTTTTGATTACTGCTTCAATTTCTTCAGGTGCTATTGGTCTGCTCAGGCTTTCTGTTTCTTTTTCACTCAGTATTGGAAGATTATATTTTTCTAGAAATTTGTCAATTTCACCTAGGCTTTCTAACTTCTTGACATACACGTCTTCATAGTAATTTCTTACAATCCTTTGTATTTCTGTGGTATCAGTTGTGACCTCTCCTCTTTCATTTCTGATTGTGTTTATTGGGTCCTCACTCTTTTTTTTGTTTGTTTGTTTTCTTGATTGAGTCTGCTTAAAGGCTTGCTGATGTTGTTTATATTTTCAAAGAACGAGCTCCTGGATTTATTGATCCTTAGAATTGTGGTTTTAGTGTCTGTGTCATTTAATTTTGCTCTGATCTTGGTTAGTTCCTTCCTTCTACTTACTTGTTATGGGCTGTCTTTGTTGTTGTCCTTTCAGTTCTTGTAGGCGTAGGGTTGGGTTGTTTATTTGAAATGCTTCTGTCTTTTATAGGTAGGCCTGTATGGCTATGAACTTCCCTGTCAGGACCGTGTCCCTTACATTTTGGACTGCTGAGTTCATTTTCATTTGTTTCCAGAAACTTTTTCCATTTCTTCCTTGATCTCATTCTTGGCCCATTCATTGCTTAATAACATGCTATTCAGTCTCCATTAGTTTGAGTGTTTTTGAGTTTTTTTCCCTGAGGTGGGTTTCTAGTTTCAGGCCCTTGTGGTCTAAGAAGATGCTTGATATGATTTCAACTTTCTTGAATTTGAGGTTTGTTTTGTGTCCTATCATGTGGTGTAGCTTTGAAAATGTTCCTTGTGCATTTCAAAAGAGTGTGTATTTTGCTTCTTTGGGATGAAAGATTATATATATATTAAATTGGTTAAGTCCATTGGACCTAGTACACTGCTCAATTCCACAATATCTTTGTTGATGTTTTGTTTAAAAGATCTATCCATTTTTGACAGCGGAGTGTTAAAATCCCCTACTATAATTGTGTTGCTGTCAGTATCTTCCTTGATGTCCTCCAGGTGTTTCCTTATATATTTGGGTGCTCCTATGTTGAGTGACTATATATTATTTACAATGTTTATGTCTTCTTGATGGATTCTTCCCTTGAGTATTATGAAGTGATCTTCTGGGTCTCTTTTTATGGCTCTTGTTTTGAAGTCCATTTTGTGCGATGTGTGTATTGGCTACCCCAGTTTTTTTTTTTTCCATGTCCTTTTGCTTGGGGTATTTGTTTCCACCCCCTCACTTTCAGTCTGTGTAGGTCTTTTGTTCTGAGGTGGGTCTCTTGGAGGCAGCATATGTGTGGGTCATGCTTTCTTATCCATTCAGCTGTTGTGTTTTTTTGACTGGAGCATTTTATCCATGTGCATTTAAGGTTATTATTGATAGATACTTACGCATTGCCATTTTACTTCCTTCATATCTGTGTTTCTCTCTCTCTCTCTCTCTCTCTCTCTCTCTCTCTCTCTCTCTTCCTTTTCTTAAAGCAGTCCCTTTAGCATCTCTTCCAGTGCTGGTCTGGTGGAGGTGTATTCTTTGAGCCTTCTTTTGTCTGGGAAACTCCTTATTTCACCTGCCATTTTAACTGAGAGCCTTGCTGTATAGAATACTCTTGATTGCAGGCCATTGTTTTTCATTACTTGGAGTATTTCTGGCCATCCACTTCTGGCTTGTAGCATTTCCACTGAGAAGTCAGCTGCTAGACTTATTGGGGCTCCCTTGTGTGTTACTTCTCTATTTCTCCCTTGCTGCCTTAAGATTCTCTCTTTCTCTTGGAATTTTCCCATTTTTCATTATGATGTGTCTTGGAGTGGGCCTCTTTGGGTTCTTCTTGATTGGGACCCTCTCTGCTCTCTGGATTTGTGTGATTTCTTCTCTCATCACATTAGGGACATTTCCCATCATTACTTGTTCAAACAGGTTTTCTGTCCTTTGCTCTTCTTCTCCTTCTGGTATCTCTAATATATGAATATCATTACGTTTCATGTTGTCCTGGC